>NC_139655.1:13065521-13090521 GCF_951799395.1 Argentina silus
TTCATGTAAATCCGAATATCGTATTCAGGTTTGGGTATATCGCTCATTCACCTGAGGGGAATGACAATGAAGTCAGGATTATTCAGAGCAGACGGTCACACAGACAGCTATGCAGTATACCACACACACACACACACACACACACACACACACACACACACACACACACACACACACACACACACACACACACACACACACACACACACACACACACACACACACACACACACACACACACACACTAACCTAATTGTTTTTTTAAGTTTTTTTAAATTCTAATATGCATTTTGCCCAGGTCTGTAGAACATTTTTGGTATGTGAAAGTTAACACTGTGGTCTTCAGATCTGGCCTCTAACTGTTGTCTCATACAGAGGATAGGTGAAATTCATCCTCATAGTCTACCATCTCCCTGAAGCGTGACCTCCCCCACATGGATCTAAAAGGAATGGACTGGTGTAAGAGATTGAGAAAACTCCCTCAAGCCCTAATATAGCTGAAAACGATTTAAAACATCTTCTAACCTACGCAGTTTTACACAGGGTCTCTGTTTTTGTGATGGTGGGAAAAGCGAAATAATGTAGTTTCAAATATAATATTATAATAATGAGTATTCAATAATACTGGTGGGATACATTTAGCATACCAAATATTACAATATTCATGCCAGTTTGTTTGGGTGTCTCCAGTGACATTCCACTTTACCAGCATTCACCGAACACTCCTGTGCTTTTAAATCCATGTGGGGAAGTCTCACCTCAAGGAACGGGTAGAGAATTAGGACCTAGGAGGTTTACCTTGCGCTCTATGATCTCTGTAGCCAGTTTCTTGGCGTGGAAGTAGCTAAGCTGACTCCCAGGAACACGCACCACCTCCCTGAAGAGCCCCAGCTGGAACTGGACCAGGGCCGGGGATGGGCCTCCAGGGCTTGGGGGCACAGGGCTGCTGGGGTGGGGGGGTCGGCGGGACACACCATCGGTGGAGGAGGTCACTGCCATCATGGACAGAGAGCCTGCGGTGCAGATGCAGACAGACACTTTTACACACATTTAGCCCTCTGCAGTCCTCACTTGATCTTTGCTTATTATTTGAACTTCTATGGCTGTAATAATGTTTATTGAATCTCTTTGTGGTTGTTTTCTGGATTTTTGGATCAGACACACATTGCTTTGAAATGGAGGATTGATTCGATTTGTCAAGCATAGAGATATTGATTGATATACTGTAGGTGCAGTTAAACTGTAAACATATGAGCATGTACCATTACACCGTTTGAGTGAGGGACATCACATTAGCATAACCAGACTGAGAAACCCTTACTTGATATTCCAGAGTCCATGTGATCCATCTTACACCTCCCTGAGTCCAACTCATCAGCTTGTCCTCTAATCCTCTCTGTAAAGACAGTAACTGATCAGCAGTACAGGTGTTTCACAAGCCACTATGTTGAGGATTGGTTTCCTTTGGTGAGGCTGAGCTTACAGTGCGCTGCTGAAGAGACAGGAAGTGTCTGGGTAACTACTTATTTTTTTAGTGTGTGCTGAATACGTGTAGTACATGGTTAACACCCCCAGTCCAATGTGAGAACACATACACAGACAAACACACACACACACACAAAACAATTCTATAGGTCATAATGCTTAGACCAAAGCATAGATGTGTAATGTGTACAACTGACTAATTAAGTGAAATATAATACAGTAAAACATCTCCCACAACATATTAGAATATAGAGTATGATTAAGTATGCAACTTGGGGTATATGTAGTTGGCCAATATGTGATACTTTCTCAAACATATCAAGTTTGTTTTATTGTGAAAAAATATGTAAATGACACACACACACGTAGACAGGATCAGTTTGAAAAGTGAGTTTTTATTCATTGAACCTTTAATAAAATATACATGAGGTTGGCCCCTTCACAATGATATCCATTACTAAAGTAGAGAACATCATCATCCTACCAAACCCCCCCAGCCCCCCACGCATAAACCCCCTCCTAGCTGCAGGGCTTCTACCTACATTCTACACTGACTGACTGGCTGACTGGCATGGTGAGGGGTGGACATCTACTCATACATGTGTTATATAGTGTACGTTTGGAAGAGGAGTTTAGGCGTGTGTGTTTTAAACATGTGTTGGTGTGTTAATACAGCATCTTTAGAGATCTACATACAGATACATGTACAGTCCAGTGTTTGACTGACTAACACAACTAGACAGTGTGGGTGGGCATGTGTGACTGTGAGAGAATGTGTGTAATGCGTTTGCACACATTTGCTTTTAATGCGAATGCGAGTGTGTGTGTGTGTGCGACAGAGAGACATAAGAGGTCATAGGTGGACAATGCTGTACATTGTTTGCTGTGACAACACTTAAAGCACTTTTCCCAATACCCCCTCTCCAATGTAACATCCATTTCCTTTCTCACCCAACAGAACATCACATGCTTCCTCCTCTAGCAATGCAGTCTTGTCTTCTGCATTTATTGTCCTAGTATTTATTTTACACACACATAAGACGTTCATCATCCATCACTTCTTTCCCCTCACCAGTAAAACCAGTATCCCATCCCACCTCCTAATTCACAAAGCACTTGAAACACAATCAGAAGCTGAAAACCACTAGGACCCAATTCCTTCACAAACACAGTACATGTACATTCTGTGTCTCTTGGTATCAGTCTTGTCTTGGGAGTTTTGACTCCTAACTTACAAACAAAACAAAAAGAGAGGCAACACGAAACACAGTATATTGTCATCACTCTCATCAAGGTAAAAATCAACATTCAAATAATCACTCATTCAACGTTCAGTACCCTGCACATCTTCACTTGAGATGGGAGCCGATCACAAACAAGAATAGACACGACAAAGTTTGGTGAGGGCTGTCATTGGTTACATTTCTGAGAGCCATTTTAAAGACCAATCAGGACCATCCTTTTTTTTCTTTTTTTTTTACGAAAGTGTGTGCAAAGGCCAACCATGGACTGGGAGAAGAGTACTGAGAGAGACATTAACATGTACATTATGCCCAACTCTAAAACAGATTAATCATAATCCTTTAAACTAAACAGAGAATAATACAGCTGTACTGAGATGTGCTGATTCAATTAGATTGGGGGGGGAAATGCTGTGTTGCAATATGTCTGATTTTAAACCAGGGTTAAACTAGAACCAAATGTTCAGCGTGAGTCACATTTCTCTACCCAGCATCAGCATCAGTCAGGCTAATGTGCTGTTCACAGGTGCTGGTACAGCAGGACCTAAGAAGACACATCTGTCCTTAGTGGCGTAGCTACACAGCCATCTATACTCACTCTATCTGCAGCTTGTACAGCGCATGCTATTGGTTGACATTTCCCAGTGGGCAGCAACATGGCTGCCATGGAATTACGCGATGTCATCCAAACGCATCATAATGCTTTGGGCTGAAACCTCATTGGCCAAACTGTCTCTATAATGGCTCTGTGTTGTCTGGTGACTGGGTAGCACACCCACAGACCAGACTGGCTGAGATACCCCTGGTTGGTCCATATCAGCATTTCCAGTTTCCACCCCTAGGACAGAGATGAACTAAGCACCTCTCCACCCCTCCCTCCTCCCTCCTTCTCTCTGTTGTCTGGCTCTCTTCCCCACACTGAGGTCTACAGTGTAAACAAAAAAACCCTGTGCGCTATATACAAAGAAAGAAATATCAAATAATTTAAACCTGTATACATGAAAAAAGGCAAAGAAAGTGAGGTTTTAACTGGTCAGTGCCGTGTTTCCCAGTTGACGTTTACATTTACAGACAGACTTTTTATTGTCTTTTAAGCCATCGTACCTCCTTTTTTCCCTCATAATTCAAATCTAAATGACTTGTAACACGCTAGCATTGTGATATCCATTCAATGGGTGGTCAGCACTTACAAGCATTCATGCTACTAGTGAAATGTATAGTGTGTGTGCAATGCTTCTCTAGATAGAAATCAGGATAAAACTAGCCTACCTAAGGTCGAGTGTCTGCACAAGAGTGGGTAGATATAAGATCGTCACATTGCGATATAATTATGTGCTATTCCGTCACGGAGCTATGCCTCAAAGCCACCACAATGAGTATCAAGTGCAGACATTCCACATTCTAGTAAGCAGCATGCTGTTTTTAAATATCTCCTTTGTCTCGTTTTTCTGTACTCGTTTGATCGATGCCAGCAAAGTGTACAGCAAAGCAGACACAGAGTAATGTGTCACAAAAGCCATGTCAAGTCATGTTTTTCTCAATGCTTTTTTTTTTGTTGTTTCTTTAAAAAATATTTCTTGGATGCGATTGCGTGTTTTGATCACATCGGGCGACACACACCCTCTCCTCATTGGGCCTTCCCTCCTCCACAGTTCCACTTCCTGACTCTGTGTCTAACCAATCAGGGAGCTGCGCCTTGACAAGTCTACGTTGCTGGCACTCAGTCCTCTGCAATCTGATAGGCCGGTATTGGCTTCCTGGAGAGAGAGAGAAAATAAGAATTAGGTGGAATATTAGCTGGGGTGTTAAATGTATCCACTCACTGTACTGTTAAGTCGCTTTGGATAAAAGCTAAATGGCATACAGTACGACTATGATTATATTACAGTGATAGAGGCCAACTATTGCTGCATCCCATTTCTATCTAATGTTATTCAGAGGTTTAGACTGACGCCGTGGATATAGACATCAGGAGGAATGACTCAGGACTAGCATGAGCTCTGTGACAGCAGTGCTGGGTTAAACAGTATGATGCTAGTGTACCTGTGTGGATTCCTCTGCACTCTTGTTGAGGAAGTTGAGGGAGCTGGCTCTCTTCATCCTGAGGGACACACAGTAGACAGGGTTAGGGTTCATTAATAGATAGCATGGACCGGTGTGGCCGGGCCTTAGAGTTAGGCACAGTACACAGGGAGCTCTCAGTGTAAGGCAGATTTAATAAAGTAATATAGTTAATATAGTTAGTTATAAAGTCATGTGGTTGAATATGCAAGGCAAGGCAAGAGACAGTTGATGACTAAAAGCTCTCTCTGTACTGGTCAGTGCTATTCTGGGTCATATATGAACAAGTTATGATTGTGTGTGTGTGTGTGTATGTGTGTGTGACACACACACACACCCTGCGTTGCGGGGCTCCTGGGGACCGCTTCCCTGCAGCTTCTTGACTAGCATCTCACTGCTCCTGCGCAGGGCGTCACGGATCTTCCCAAAGGAGCCGCTGCGACGCAACGACCCATTCCCATCCTGAGGGGCAAGCAGACAGAACACTAAACTAGGACTGGGACTGAGCTGACCAGCACATAGCAACATCCCAAAGGTCCATAGCTGTGTACATCTAATTCTAAGATATTGTATTCATACTCTAGCAGTGTGTGTGTGTGTGTAATATATATATATATACATACACACACACATATATACACACACACACACACATACATACATATGTAATATATATATAATTTTTAATTCAAAATGACTTTTAAAAGAGTCTGACCCCGTTCCACTCGGCTCCGTCTTCACCCTCACAGTCCCCCCGTGGACCCCCGGGGCCATTGAGGCCCTCCCGGCTCTCCCGCCGTCGCTCACCCCCTCCTGGGGCACCATCCTTCAGCAGCTCCACCACCTTACTCTGGTTAATAGCATCAATACCCTGAGAGAGAGGGTAGGGGGGGGTTAACCTGAGTGCTCCAGAGCTTGAGGGTTCTAGTAGGTGAACTACAGTGATTGCACTGCCAGTACTCTGAGAGCTTGTGTTGCACCTGCTTGCGTGTCTTGGTAGCACACTCTTCCAGTGTCTCAGCTGCTTCCAGCTTGCCCTGTCTGCGGTACAGCGCTCCCAGGCTCTTCAAGGTGGTGTTGACGGTAGGGCTAAAAGAAATGAAGTAAGAAATCCAATTGAATATCCTTCACAAAACTTGAGTTGGGTGTATTTACATCACAACACAATACACAGAACACTGACTCACCTGTCCACCTTACAAGCCTTGTGCCAGCTTCCATACTCTCCATAGGGACCAGAGTCCTTACGCTTACCCTGAGAGGGAGAGAGAGAATATGAATGAGAGAAATTGTGATAGATAGATAGAGAGAGAGAGAGACAGACAGACAGACAGACAGACAGGGTGTGGTTAGCGACAGGGGACATGAATTATTACCTCATTAAAAACACCATTAATATAATCATATTCCCCTGTTCCCTCTCAGTCCTACTTAATTCACCTATCCATCTCATTTAAGTGGCTGTCAGTGAGTGACGTCATAGGTGATAGGGAAATGGTGGAGCATTTAATACCTTGCTCTCCTCCCTCTCCTCTGCATGCATCCAGATAGGCTTGTTGTCATCTGAGAAAGAAGGGACGTGGAAAATGTCACCATTATGCAAAAGGCAGAGGAGGCTGGTGGAGGTAGAAATCAGAGGATGGGCTCATTGTAATGCATGGAACGAAAAAAGAATGGTATGAAACACACGTCAAACCATTCCTTATTCCATTCCATGCATTGCAATGAGCCCATCCTCCGATTTCTACCTCCACCAGCCTCTCCTGGCAGAAAGTACAGTTCCATGAATACAGTGGTTATAATATGAACACAAACAGTAGAGGCAGGTGAGCTGACAATCCTAAGCTATCAAAACAGTCTAGCCTACACTAAAAGTCATCATCATCGACACACATGGTTGCTGGACAACGCATGGACTTGATTCATGCCAATGCCCTCCTGTGCTGAGTGCATGAACGTGTAAGGGTTTGATTGGCTTAAATACAGTAAGCCGGACACATCAGAGCGTTAAGCCGCTCTCTGTACGATAGATAGCCTGGCTGGTTAATCACCTGATCCCTTGAGCTGACCCACCATGAGAGGTCACAGGGCAGCCAACCAATGACCAGAGGGACCACAAATCAGTCGAGCTCAGGATGTACACGGAATGTACATCACGTCATACTCACTTCAACTATATATGAGAGGAGTGTTTTCAAACGGCAAATACTGTATAGTGTCTGTACTGTGTGTCTGTACTGGAGGTATGTATGTTGTTCTGGGGCTACTTTATGTTGATGAAGGCCGGCTGGTCTCACGTTCCATTTGACTTCTTCAGGGACAGTGTTGTATGAATAACACTGTCATGTCTGTAGTGAACTCACTGTTGACGGATCCAAACTCCTTCTCGTGCGCGCGGGTCAGGATCTCTTTGTATAGAGCCTCAGCGTCCTTGAACTTCCCCTGTTTGAGGTAGCATGTGGCCTGAAGAGCAGAGGAAACACACGTATAATGGTTTAGTGTCAAAAGTGTGGACAAAAACAGTTTAAAAGACTGCTACAACAATAGCTTCCTCCACTCAGATGTTCATTAGACTAAGCTAACTGTTACTGACATGGGGACCCATATCAAGCCTAGTCCAGGACTTAAAGAGCAAGTTAAATCTCCCTCCTCCGCCCTACCAGGTTGTTCTTGGTCTTGGCTACGTTGGGGTCATCTGCGCCCAGTTTAGATTCGTAGATCTCCAGGGCTCGTCTGTAGTAGTACTCCACCTCGTCATACTTGCCCTGGTTCTGGCACAGTAGAGCCAGGTTGTTCAGCTGTTTGGCCACGTCAGGGTGGTACTTCCCCAGGACCTGAACAACACACACACACACACACGTTGTTTATTTGGGTCTACAACAAAATAAAAAACACACACAGGCACCTGTGCGCACACACATATGCACACACACACAGGCATACAAAGTGATTTCTAGACGATTCATAAAAGCAAACACGATCTATTCTATAAGAAGGAATCAAACTTCCATTCATCTTAATCGATGTAACATATTATTATCCTTCTCCGTACCTTCTCTCTGATCTCCAGCGCCCTCTTGCAGAGAGGCTCCGCCTCCTTGTACTTGCCCCTCTTGCCATAGAGCACGGCCAGGTTGTTGAGGGTGGCGGCCACGGCTGGGTGGTCCTTCCCCAGGGTCTTCTCTCTGATGGCCAGGGCGTCATTCAGAAGGTGGGCCGCTTCTTTGTACTTGTTCTGGTCCCTAAGATAAAAAAAAAAAAAAAAGTAGAATAGTTTAAGAAGGTGTGTGTGTGTGTGTGTGTGTACTGTATCCAGCAGGTTTTCACTCATCCATCTATCCACCTATTCAAGAGAATCTCTCTACAGTCACACATCCTTTCTCAACACTTCCATCCCTTTATCTCCTCATGATCTTAATACAATTCAATTCAGATAAATTCCTCCATCCACCCCTCCTCCCTCTCTCACCTGTAGACCAGGGCCAGGATGTTGAGCATGGTGGCCACGTCAGGGTGGTCGTGTCCAGAGGTCTTCTCCAGGTCCTCCAGGGCCTGTTTGCAGAGGGGCACAGCCACCTCGTACCTCCCCTGGGAGGCGTACTGGATCACCAGGTTGTGGAGGGTCCTCAGACGGGCCGGGATCTCATAGCCTCCCTGCTGGGCTGCCACCTCCCCACTGGGCTGGGCTACAGAGGAGGAGAGGAGAGGAGAGGAGAGGAGAGGAGAGGGAGTCTGATTCAGAGATCTCTAATTATTGTTACTTGGTTCCTGATACAAATATAGCACGCACAGAGAGGAAGAAGATGAGATGATTTTCATGATGTTAAAAGAGGTTGTGGTCATCAATAATTCAATAGTAGGTTTCCGCCTTGACAACCCCTCTCTCAGTGTACCGTACAGGAACAGCTGTAATACTGTAGCTCTGACAGCAGTTCTTTCTATCTGGTCATCTAACCCATGTCTAACCTGTGTCTAACCTGTGTCTGACCCCTGTCTAACAGCCCTACCTTGTGTCCCTTGTCTAGTATAACAACCCTACCTTGTCCCTGGTCTACGATCTAACATCCTACTGTACCTTGTCCCTGGTCTACGATCTAACATCCTACTGTACCTTGTCCCTGGTCTACGATCTAACATCCTACTGTACCTTGTCCCTGGTCTATGATCTAACATTCTACTGTACCTTGTCCCTGGTCTACGATCTAACATCCCTACTGTACCTTGTCCCTGGTCTATGATCTAACATCCCTACTGTACCTTGTCCCTGGTCTACGATCTAACATCCTACTGTACCTTGTCCCTGGTCTACGATCTAACATCCTACTGTACCTTGTCCCTGGTGTACGATCTAACATCCTACTGTACCTTGTCCCTGGTCTACGATCCAACATCCCTACTGTACCTTGTCCCTGGTCTACGATCTAACATCCCTACTGTACCTTGTCCCTGGTCTACAATCTAACAGCCTTACCTTGTCCCTGGTCTACTATCTAACAGCCTTACCTTGTCCCTGGTCGTCGTCGCTGGGGAACAGGTCATCCAGGCTGTCCTTGGACGTCTCTCCTGCGGCCTTCTCCTCCGAGGGTGACACGTCGTCGTCAAACTTCTTGATCTGGTTCATGAACTCCAGGTGTTTCTTCTCCTCCTCCAGCTGTGCCACACTCTGTTCGCTGCGCTGCAGCTTGTGCTGTGTGCCTGCCAGCTCGTCCCTCAGCCACTGGTTCTCCTGGCACAGACGCCTCACCTGGGCACGCAGCTTCTGCTTCTCAGACTCCACCGCGCTCAAGTGGCCTGACAGGGCGATAATCACCTGGGGAGAGGGAGGAGAGGGGAAGGGAGGGAGGGTGGGAGGATGGATGGACATTAAGTGGTGTGGAAGAGGAGAAAAGAGGCCAGGGTTAGGGTTACTGTAGGAGGAGAAAAACATTTCGGAATGTTTTTGCTTTGGAAGGGACTACGCTACATGGAAAAATGCAGAATGATTACCTGGGCTTGTTATTTATTTGCCAAACAAGAAATTACAAAACAGTGAAATAACAAAATGGATTAAAAAGTGCATGTGCAGGTGAAGTAAGAAACCTGTCTTGGGCTTATATTAAAACCTCACCATAATTTAAAGATTTAAAACATAAAGGTTAGTTGCTGTTTGTAATTGTGTGTTGTCTTGTGTCGCTGTAACTCTGCCTGCGTGGTTTTGTACCTGGGTAACTGGTTTAACCTGTACTTGAACAACCATAAAAACCTCTGCCTCAGGGGACAAGATGACTGTGTGTGCAAAAAATTACCACATTCCAACAATTGATGAGAATTGATTGCATGGCCAATAAACAGTCTTTGACTCTATCCTTTTCTACCCTGTTCATAAAAGGGTGGAGGGGTGGAAGAGTGAGTGGGAGTAAAAGCTTTGGGGAATGGTTTCCAGAAGGTTATTTTCTGCCTTTTATGAATCATTCCATCTGTGTCATCCAGGTCCCAACTGGCACCCTCCTACATGATCAACACCAGAATCCTCTCTGACTCACCCTCACACTCGATGAGACAAACATGTACACAGATCTTTTACTTAATTCTTAGTCATACACTGAGTGATAAACTTCATTACCCTCCAGTCTATCACGAGTACATATTATCACCCTCATCTCTAATGCTCCTTCTCTCTTCTGTTATCTCTCTCTCTCTCTCTCTCTCTCTCTCTCTCTCTCTCTCATTGAGCCAGGGAGGCAATAAAAGGTTTCTTTCTTTCTTTCTTTCTCCCTCTCCCTCTCCTCTCTTACCTGTGCCTCCCCCAGGCCAAGCTCAATGGCCTCCAGGCTCTTGCGGAGAAGGCCGGACTTCTCCTGGGCAGCAGGTGGCTGGGTGCAGTCCAGCAGGGAGGTGAGGAGCTGGGCATGCTCCCCGCGGAGAGTCTCCAAGCCCTGCATCACGGCCTTGGTGTTGAGCACGATCTCATCCTGGGTCAGTCGCTCCAGGGCCTCTTCACGTGGGTACACCATGGTGGACATCACCTGAGTTCACACACACTGCAGGGAGAGAAAAGGAGAGGTGTGTGACGATGTATGTGTGTGTGTGTGTGTGTGTGTGTGTGTGTGGTTGAGGTAAAAGGTTGGAGAGGAGCATAAGTCTAATTTCTGGCTTCAATATCTGTCAACTCCAGAAATTAGTGTCTGTGGTTACATGTTTTGAGTGAGTCTCAAAACATGTAAGTCTCACATCGAATGTGTGAAGTTGGAGAAAAACATGAGATAATCCCTAAGGGGTAAAAAGTTATCAACATTTTAATACAAATCTTGAGCTGTATGCACCTCAGTCACAGACCTATTCCATTTGGGTCGGTGTCGCAACCTTTAGCATTCCTATCCGGCAAGACTGCATACAGACTGACTGCAAATGTAAACAAAACCCTTGCCGCAGCTGGAGGACCCGATTGCGCATCTCCGCGGCTTCTCCTCCTCGCTTCACTGTCGTTGACGCGCACCTGTTCTCCTCTCGCGTCGCCAGGAGGCCCCCGCCCACACCGCCTTCCCCCCTCCCTTCCGCCCCATCCATTGACTGCAATGCACCATTATGAGCGATCCCATAGTTTCTGTCTGATTGCAACAGGGGGCAAATGCTTAGACAGGACAACGGGACGTTAGGCAATTTGCATTGCCAGTTTTGTCATCAATTCATACTTTACGTATAAACCCCAATTAGAATCGCCCCGTGTAGGATACAAAGATAACACAGGTCAAGGTGACCGATCGAAAAGAGCATTTTTCATTTCAGACATATTTAAGCAACGAAATCTATCATAACATATTTATAGTATACAGCAAACCATGTCATTCTTCTATAGGCCAAAGCAAACAAATGCTCCGAGGTGTTTGTAAACATTAGCCTACCCGGCTGGTTACAGGCCCAGACTGAAAGATGCTGCAAGGACTTTCTACAATGGATGTGCCAACTAAGCACGATGCGAAATAACGTGTTTCCACACGATGACAAGACGCTTTACTCTAAGACCGATCGTTTCATATTGGTAACATTGTAGAATGTCAGTGATACATTTCACAAGCCTCGCCTCTGAGATCAACAGTGACAGCGACGCGTATGATCTATCGTTCTTGAATGCACACCAAAATAAATGCGGATATATTAATGATCCATAAGATAAAACATACCATGTCTAAATTCTCACTGATGTTAAACGCATCCCGACCATAGGCATTTACCTTCATCGAAGCAGTTTTATACCTTCCAAAGTGCGCTGCCTCCGGGTATCTCAAACAAAGCACGTCTACTGTTGTTGAGATGCTCTAGGCTACTACTCCATCAGTTGTCAGTAGCCTATACACAGTTATGTCAACGCAAAGGCTGGGAATACCGATAAACCAACGCAAATGTCAAGTGTCAGGAATTACGATTTGATATTCTATAACATAATGCCAGTTTACATCCTCAAATCTGTGAATTATGTGCGTCATCATAACGTTCATATTTACCTTCTCTCTCTCCGCTGTCGTCCCACCGGTGAAATCCCGATGACACGTTACTCGGCCTGCACTTGCAATACAAATAGCCCCAACACACCACCACTGTTTAAATCCTGGTGTATAATGTACAATGGCTGGCTGCCGTCTAAACGCTTGCAAATTCCAAGCGATACATTGTGATCAATTACGCTAGCATGGCTAGCTACTGAATGCGAGTCCGGCTGGAATTCTCTTGAGAAGCAAGTTACGTTTGCTTACATTCAGGACCAGTAATTCAGTTCAACACAGCCCTTTGCATCCTTGGTAGCTAGTTTGTTTTATAAAGCACGGGACCGCCGTGGTCTCCCCAGTTTGTGAAGTGTGTTGCTCGAGGATGACAGTCGGGACCCGAAAATGGCTGTTGTCCGAATTCTCCCAGAATCCACAGCCCCAGCCCCAGCGCTATGACATCAGCACTACCCCTTGCTCCAATGTCAATGGCTCCAAGAGGAGGAGGTGCGGTAGGGGTGAGATGTAAGGGAAGTAACAATAGAGGACCAAAAGGAGAGATGATGCTCCTACAATGTAGTTGTGGACACGTTTCCCCTAGGCTGACCTTCCCATAAGGGGAATTGATCTATTGGAACTGTTCTTGTCATAAGATTAATTTAAAAAAGGACCAAAACACATACAAATCAGGAGTATTTATTTTAAAAAACAAAAAAAACAATGAACATTTCCACTTTTCATCCCACATCAGCTTGATTGACAACTTAATAATGAAAAAGCAGTACTACAAAACATGTCAAATAAAAAACAAAGACTAAGATAATACAGTATTACAAGTACTATTTGATATGTACAAGCGTTATATAGTTTATTATAGGCAAAAGGCAAAAAGCTGAAGACTGCTGAAGTAAAACAATGGCATGTGCAAAAATACTCTCCACATCCACAAGCTTAGAATCTTATAAACTTACAACTTAACTTCCTCTTAAACTATCAAGCATAATTCTAATGCTTTGTTATGCAAAAGAGAATCTGCTGGGGGAAGACTGCTAATTTACAAGCTTTCCATAAGGTACATTGTGAAGCTAAGCTTGTGGAATCCTGGCGAAGACTCTCTCACTATTTGTTCTGACTGTCATTGGAAGGAAACATATTAGCGTGACGATAGTGGAGAGCAAGGACGTTATTGATCACTGATAGAAGGATTATTGATTGATCATAGTGGTCCTCCTCCCCTCCACTACATTAGTCAAGGACATAAGGACCATCACATCAAACACAGGTCGACACAGTTATAGAGGTACAGGTAAACACACAGGAACAAGTTAAAGAGATAGTCATACAGGAATAGTCAGTGTATTCAAGAGAAGGTAGGACAACATATAAATGGTAAGATTGAAGTGAAAGATATAGGGATTAAATGGGTCGAGGGGGAGACAAGAAAAACATTGAAATGTATTGTGGTAGAAGAGAAAGTTTGAACATTAACATGATTACTTTGGAATAAGGACCATATTCATTTGTCTTTTTTGTTGTTGTTATTGTTATCATCAAAAAAACATTACAAACACTTAACATCTATATCTACACCCCCTCTTCTTCATGGGTGATAATCAATATTGTAACATTTGACATTTTTGGCAGTGATATATTTTTTTCTGTCCCCATCAAGTGAGCACTTCAGATCCTCATTGCAGAGACAACAGTTCAAATAGAATCATATCTTATCATACACTCATTATTATGCTAAAGACAAGCTACAAGGCAACGAGCTGTTGGAGTTCTGTGTACAATTCAGAGTGGATAGGAACAGCCCCTAACCCCTGGTCCAGGGTCAGATACTGTTTCATCCCCCTAATAGTAAAGGTAACGGTTTAGGGGTGGGGTAATCTGATCCTAGATCTGTGGCTAGGGGCAACTTCTACCTTGAGCATAGAGCTCATCATCATCAAGCAAAACTCTCACCATACAACCATGTTGTATAGTCCAAGTTAAAAGATGTGCTGAATTCTGATTCCCTAACCTTATCCACATAGAGTGGTGTAGTCTTGTAAACTACCCTTCATGGATTTAAAAGCATTAGACTGACATAGGCAGGCAAGAAGGTGTTTTCTGTCTATTCTAACACTAATCCATTCCCTTTCAAATCCATGAGGGAAAATAAACAAGTACACACTTTGGGAGGATAAGAGAATAAGGAATCCTCATTAGATTCAGTGTCCACATGAAGACTACAGGTCATAGGTCTAGCCCTTGGCTGGTTGTCGGCAATGACACATATTAAGAGCGGCAGCTTTGGGTGGCTGCGTTCAAGAGTGCCACTGGCCTGGCCGTTTCTTTTTGTTACTCACAGGAAGTTGCACAAAGTATCCAAGCTCACAAAGGTACAGTAATGTGTAAGACGGTCAACTGTACATGCAGTTTTGAGAACGAACATGGGCTGTGCCAAAAAAAACATAGAATGTTCTGGTACAGTACAGTTGGTTCTGGGGATGGATAGGTACACTTTTCTTTTGAAATGACACCCCCTTCCTGCACTCTTAAATGGGGACACACAGGTGAATAAGATATTTACTTATTGATTAGTTTACTGAATCTTTTCTTTTTTGCTAGGCACAGAGAAGACCATCGAAGTGTTTACTACTACAAGTACCCCAAGAGTTAAACTGTCAATCAACAAGACTGAAAAGAGATCCTGTACAAAAGACACATTTATCATATGACTACTCACTACACATTCAAATTAGGTTCATTTGGATATCTCCAATGACATACAGCCTATTCAAATAGTATATCATTGTCTTGTGGTAGACACTTTGGTATACATTGGTGGAGTGTGAGTACTTATGCGCTCAGTGAGTTTGAAGCCAGTAGTGCAAAACCCTGTGTAGGAGTCTGCCAAAGAGAAAAGGTGCTCGGCTTGAGTTTACGCAAGATGTTGACACCACACTTTTAACACTGTTACGTCTATGTGCAGCAACCTCCTACTTTATTACAAAGAGAAAAATAAGAATAACAGCAAAGATTGAGACATTGGCATTGTAATACTTAATATTTTCATAATACTTCACTCTGCACAAATGGGGAGAATTGTTACTCTGCAGGTGACACAAGGCTGACTGTAGCTACTCAAACCTGGTTAGCTTTCACTTTGGATGGCAACAGGAGTACTGTGTTGCTTACAACAGATTCTTTTTCAATTGATATGGACTCTTTGTAATGCATATTACAGGTAAACATTTTTTTATTTATTTCAATTATCAAATGCTATGGATACAAATCGTCCGGTTTTGGATTGAAAGCACCAGTACTCATTATAGCTCCTAAAGGTCATTTGGTGTTGCCTTGTTGTGTCAGTCTACAAAGTAAACTTGTGGATGTTGATTTTGCAGCCAAACAGATAGGTGATATTGACCACATCATCTACACAAACCTCCACACAGACTGCCACACACAAACCAATATTGTACTGTATCACGTGGCAAAAAATTGTTTCATATATATATATTGTTTGTTTTACCACAGTACATAACACATACAAACATTTTTCACCTTTCACTGAACACCCACTAGTCAACTCACAACACCCTAGACAAAATAGACCACCATGTCATTTGAGTGAAAAGCTGCCTGTCTGTCGCAGTTAGGTTGGGTTAAGGGCCGTTAGGGTGGATTAAGGGCAGTTAGGGAAGGTTAAGGGCAGTTAGGGTGGATCAAGGGCAGCTAGGGCGGGTTAAGGGCAGTTAGGGTGGGTTAAGGGCCGTTAGGTCGGGTTAAGGGCAGTTAGGGAAGGTTAAGGGCAGTTAGGGTGGATTAAGGGCAGTTATGGTGGGTTAAGGGCCATTAGGTCGGGTTAAGGGCAGTTAGGGCGGGTTAAGGGCAGTTAGGGTGGGTTAAGGGCAGTTAGGAAATGGCATTGTGCTTTGGAGAGGAAACGCTGGGTAAAGGGGGTTAAGTGTATAGCGAAGAAAACGACAAAGAGTGTCACATAGCTCCTGAGCTTAACCCCAGCCCAAACTCCTGGCCTGAAATCCCAGAAGCCCACGGTTGATATATACAGCAGACTCCTGATAAATGCACCGCATTGGAGCTGTTGTGACACTATACTAGATCATACAGTTATCCAGAGCAATAATAAAGGACGTTGGCCTAGTTCAACTGGGACAGGAAAACTGTACTGCACTAAGAAAAAAGTTTGCACTTGTCCAAAGTGCACTTATCAGGAGTCAACTGTACCCACACGCACAAGCAGGAGTATACTTCAGAGGTTGCATCAAGACAGTAATGCTGAACACAACACACCTATGGTTTAGACAGGCATATAATGTTCCTTCAGAAAGAACACTTGGTTATTAGGCATTCAATTCACTGGTTTTAGTAAACAGAAAATTCAATTCACTGGCTTCAGTAAACAGAACAATTCAAGACTGCTGGAAGACCTTGAATTAGAAGAGTTGGTTGAAAACGGGTCTGTTGGTTTTTCAAACATCCAATATGAATTATATAAGCAGCATATGTGGGAAATACCCAATGCTTTTTCTTACTGTCTCCTTCTCCATGCTGTCTTTAATATCTGACAATGACACACCATGTGTGAGCTCCATGCAGTGTCCTCCTTATTCAACGTGGAGCCACTATTCAATTAAAAAGGGGACAAAACAGCTTTGAGTTTTGAGTACTCACTGTGCTCTCCACAGAAAGTTACTAAGTTGTTTGAGTGTGTCTACGTTGAAAAACCTTTTCTTATGATTCTGCACTATCCGGGCACTGTAAACAAAATGTAAGTATCAAGTTATATTACTGATGAGGATATTCCAATAGCATTTTCCAGTAGTTAGGAGGCAGAAAAAGCATTGCTAAGTGTTGTTGTGTCATTACTTCATGCGGATGTGCGTTTGGTGGTTCCTGCTTCCATACCACAGAGCCATGTACAGATGTTATTGGGATGGTGTTCAGTAGTTAGTATACGGCATGCACGTCTGGGTCAGAATACAGCTTGGCCTTTGGTGGTACAGGGCAGCTTCAGGGAGCTGGTTATGACCTGGTTCTGGGTTTAGGGTTCAAGGTTCATTTAGCGAGTTATTCATGCTATTGCATCTCATAGTATGGTTAGTTAAACGGCAGTTGATTACCTTGTGCTGTAGGCCCCTACTACACACAGTCACACACACACACACACGCAGTCACACACGCTGACACACGCTGTCACACACGCTGTCACACACGCTGTCACACCGAGAGGGTGTTACAATAGTTTAAAGTGCCTAGCGCTGCACCCCCACATCCCTCCTTCCCTCCCACCTTCCCTAAAGAGAAATAAGACAAATGTAGCCAAACCAGCCAACCCCTCAACCCTCCATCATGATTGGCCAGCACTGGTTCCAGGCGGTTCTTAGAGGAGGGGTTTGTGTGCGTATATAGGACAGGATTGGGCGGGGTGAGGTGGATGGGTGAGGTGCCAGGAACAAGGGACACAGGGCGGACCCTAGGAGGGGGGTTTGCTGTATCCAAACAGTCCAACAGGGAGGTACTTGACGTGGGTGGGCCACTGGGCGGCCAGCTGGAAGAACTTGACGTCGTTCCACTCCACTCCATCTATGGACACTGGGGAACAGACAGGCAAGGAGACATTGAGTATGACACATGTTCACACAAGGAACACACAGACAGGTCTCTATTCCTCTTTCCAAAACCCAACAAGTCCTTTACCTTCTCCTCCTGTTCTCATTTTCACTGATGTCTACTCCTCCATCAGGTACAGTGTATAGGGAGGTCAGGTTACTGTGTCTTTCAAGATGTCCTGTTGCTGCTTCCACTGATGTCCTCTAACTACCTAGATCTCCCTATTTCTCTCAGTTTACTGTAAGTTTCTGGATGTACATTTCTGCTGCTGCTTCTACTGATGCCCTCTCTTTCCCTCTCCCACTCCATGTCCCTCCCACCGTCCCTTCCTCCCTCCTTCTCCATCCCTCCCTCCCTCTGTCAGGCTTCAGTACCTTTCAGGATAGTCTGCTGCTGCTTGGCTGAGCAGATGAGTCGGCTGATGCCCTCGATGACCTGGCTCTTTGAGTCCACATCCTTCTCCTTGGGCTTTTTCCCCAGGAAGATGGTGGGAACTGGAGAGGAGAAGAAAGAGAGGGATAGAAAGGTGGGGAGGGAGAGCAAAAGAGAGAGAGAGGGAACCTTCATTACTAAACACACAGGTAGACAATACAAATCACATTCTGAGGGACAGCAGACAGTAGGTATGAAGTATGGGGTGTTGTGCATAGAAGTAACCTAACAGACTATTATGTGGCCTGTGAAACCACTGGACATATGCTTTTAGAAGATGAATAATATAAAATGTCATTACAAGTAACATAATAATCCCATTATGACACATCATGAAGTCCCCCCTGCTGTGTGAATTGTTCTGTTTACTGAAACACTGCCCTCTGCTAGGCTTACCCTTCTTGTTCTTCTCCTTGGTGACCACAGTCATGGCCATGGTGCTGACCTGGGCCTGGGGTTCGTTGCTGCCCCCTCCTGGCAGCCGGCTCACCTGCAGGGACCTGAAGGCACTCTTCAGAGTGTTCTTACAGCCTGTGTCCCGCCGCTCACCCTCCCGGCGCTTCTCCGCCAGCGAGGCCAGCCAGTAGTCCACCTGCAGGCCGATGGCGTCCACGCCGTGGGACATACTGGGGCTCCTAGGACAGGAATGGCCGGAGACAGGAAGAAGATGGCGGTTAGGATACCACAGAAACAGTCGAAAGGTGTGGAGGTACTTGAGCCAATGTACTTGTTGTAAACATTTTTGGGATAGAGAGAGGGTTTGTTTAGTGGCAGGGAAGAATACAGATCCAGGCACCCCATTCATCATGATCTGCAGAGATATGGGCTATATACGTCATCCAGAAGCCCAAGAATCTGCTATAACACTGCACCATTACAAAGAGAGTCAAGCAGAGCCCAGAGTGCTGATGCTGCTGTTGTTGTTTTTAGACGTAGCCAGATAAACAGGATTTCTGCTCTAGGGTTTCAGCAGCAGACAAGTAGAGGACATATTGAACTTCAGATGGCCTGTCTTGTCCTGTCCTGTCCTGTCCTGTCCTGGCCTGGCCTGGCCTGAGAGCAGTCATTTGTTTGTGATATCTCTATGTCCTCTGAAGGACAGCACTGTCTTCTGGTTTTTATTCTTTCTTTCAAATGAGCGACTGATTCAGACCTGGAGAACCAGGTGTGTGCACTGAACAGGTGTCATAAATGGATCAATCAAATGCCAAGAGGAGAGGAGACCACCAGGTGACTAGGACAAGACCACACCTGTGTGAGGTGGGAGGGGGCAGACTTACCCCTGTACTGTGAGCACACTGCCCATGGAGGGGGAGGAGGGGGGTGTGGCTGCGTCTTTCATCAGGCCGGTCGGGGAGCCGTGAGAAGGCGGGGACGTGGAGGGGACAGCCAGACTCACTGCCACGCCCTCTTCTGTATCTCCTAGACAACAATAGGGCACAGTATGTTTAGTGTTCTCACAGTAATGCTGGGAAATATTCCTGCTGACCAAACTAAAGAATGCAAAAACACAGGATATAATGATGTATGAACTTGGACATGCTCTGTGTGTATGTGTATATGTGTGTGTGTGTGTGTGTGTGTGTGTGTGTGTGTGTTATTTGTTTTCGCAAACACCCACCTGTCGAGGATGAACCAGACTCAACCAAGCCAACCTTCACCACCTGGAAGACATGACATCATCATAAACATGTCTAATATTTAAACAGCAACATCATTAGGCTGAACAGAACATGGTAGATAATAATGAACACACACATACCCCGATAAAGGGAATGAACTTCTGGTAAGAGTCTTCATCACGCCTGGAGAGAGAGAATGAGAGTAAGAATGAGAGACCCTGGTCCACTGCAGTTTCAGTCTTGACCAGACTATGACCATCCACAGGTGTGGTATTGAGTATGACCAGACTATGACCAGTTCCACACACACACACACACACACACACACACACACACACACACACACACACACACACACACACACACACACACACACGGTAACCAGTGTCCACTCACATCCTGTGTTTGCAGGTGAGCATGGCCTCAGCGATGGGCAGCTGGTGTGTGACGGTGGCATCACTGATGTACTGGGCGATCCTCCCTGCCACGTCTAGCATGTCTACAGCAGCACAGGAGATAACATGACAGGTCAGGGTCAGAATCAGAGTCAGGGTAAGAATCAGAGTCAGGGTAAGAATCAGAATCAGGTTCAGGGTCAGGGTCAGGGTCAGGGTCAGGGTCAGGGCCATGGCCATGGGTGTGGTGTATTACCTGTCTGTGGAGGCTCGGAACGACTGAACACATCTCTCCATGCCCCGTCCAGGAAGGCTGAACTGTAGCGGTTGTCCATGGCGCCCAGGTGCTTAGCAACAGGATGGGAGCCTGTGATGAGGGAGAGGGAGGGAGAGGGAGGGAGAGAAACAGAGAGAGAAACAGAGAGAGAGAGAGAAATAGAGACAGACAGTGAGAGAGAGAGAGAGAGAGAGAGAGAGACATAGATAGATAGATAGATAGATAGATAGATAGATAGATAGATAGATAGATAGATAAATAGATAGATAGATAGCAAGAGTTATATCCTGTAAGTGCAGTATGAGATCAGCCTCATTCACGCATCATCCCCTCACTTTGTTTTACCATGGAGATATGTTTGCTTACCCAGGGGGATGACCAGGAACCTCATGTGGTTGACCCAATCAGAGGTCTTGTTGGCCAGCTGGGTGACGAAGAACTGCAGGATGGCGCCCAGGTAGCTCTGCCCTCCCACCGCTGCCACCTTGACTGGCCTTGGCATGGAGGAGTTACAGTTACAGCTGGAGAGAGAGAGAGAGGGAGGGAAGGAGGGATGGGTGGGGGGGGGACGGGTTGGGTGAAGAGGACCGAGAGATGGAGAGAGGGAGAAGGGATCGGGAAAAGAGATAGAGGGAGGAGAGAATGCGAGAGAGGGAAATGGTAAAGAAGGAGAGGGAGGCAAAGAGAGGAAGAGAGAACAAGAGACAGAGAGAGAGAAGAGAGGGGGCAGAAATAAAAGGATAAATAAAGAAGAAGAGAGGATGCAAAGGAGAATGAGGTAAGAGGACAGAGGAGTGGGAGATTCAGAATGAGTCATCTGAACCCAACCAAGTCAATATAACATAGCCAGTGTGCCTGTGGGAGCAGTGATACAGGTAGAAGAGAATAGTTCATTGTCCACAAGGGAAATTATTTTCACTGACTCACACACACAAACAAAGATAATGTGCTGGAAACACTCACAACTTCTGTATGCGTGTGAGGACTGCTGACAGCACCGCCTGGATCTCCGCCCCCGAACATGTACACACCACAGGATGTCTCTGCACCTGGAGCTGCTCCACTACGTACTGGAACACAGACGGACGGACGGACGGACGGACGGACGGACGGACGGACGGACAGACAGACAGACACACACACACGTTATGATGCTGCAGCAAGCATTGACACTTACTGAATTATAAACACATACTGTACTCTTATAGACTGCCAGAAAGAACTCCACCACACCCACACACCTACACCTACACACACACACACACACACACACACACACACACACACACACACACAAAACAGATGGGCCACATTTTCTGAGCATTTGCACTTGTAGTTTTCCATAGGGAATGTCTTACCTGACCCTGCCAGTCTGTACCATTGACCAAGATCAGACTCTCGGGCAGTGCAGCATCAGACAGCAGGATCTGGTTCAACTGGTCATACACCGCCTTCCTCAGGACCTACGCACACGCACACGCACACGCACAGCTACTTTTAGATGACTCATCAAACAAACATAATTTATTCTTAAACTGGTAGTCATAGATTGCTCAGAATACATTTATGTTCTTTATTTAGACAGCCCACATAAGAGGGAAGGGGAGGGCAGAGGGAGGGGGAGGAGAGGATTGAGAGAGAGACACAATTCTTCAAGCTAATGATGTGCTTTGCTGTGTGTGTATAATGTGCTGTGCTGTCCTTAAGCTAGTTCTGGATGGATGACATGCTACAGCTGGAACTATAGAAGGTCCTGCTATAGGACCCTCTGTTATTGGAGCAGTTTATGTGTGTGTGTGTGTGTGTGTGTGTGTGTGTGTGTGTGTGTGTCAGTGTGTGTCCACGTTACCTGTGTGCTGTGTCCCAGTTCGGGGGATCTTTCGCTGTCGGAGCTGTTGGTCCTCTCACTCAGAGGTTTAGACAGCTGTCTCTCCTTCATAGGTGTGCTGCTGCGCTTCTGCCTGGGCGTGTGTGCCCCGTCCAACCTGGGGAGAATACTGTACATGTACATGGTCTGTGTTGAATATCACCACCTAGCCTCTAGCCCAGAAGGCACTTGTGTACATCTCAAAAGGCTTGGATAGGTGAAAGCAATTCCACATTGCCTTTCTGAGGGTTAGTGGAGCTATAACATATACAATGCTTTCCGGGGTGGGGGGGTGGGGGGGGGGGCAGGGGGGTTGTTAAGTTACCGAGGAGAGGGCATGGTCTGGCCCTCACTCTTGCTGCTCTTCAGAGGGGTACGGGGTTTCTCAGCCACTGACACCGTAATGAAGGGGCCAATATCAGCAAACTGCTCCTGATCCGTCAATTCCTACACACACACACACACACACACACACACACACACACACACACACACACACACACACACAATCACACAATCACACATACAAATTAGCTCTGGAGGTGGACAACACACACACACACACACACACACACACACACACACACACACACACACACACACACACACACACACACACACACACACACACACACACACACACACACACACACACACAAATAGCTGGGTCAGGCACTCACCAGTGTGTCTGTCTCCGAGAGGGCCTCCTCCAGGTTGTGACTGCGGGAGTGTTTCATCTTCTCTATTGGAGGCTGCTCCCCTTGCTGGAGATACAGGACAACCACAGTCACGACGCACGCACTCCTCAAGCATGTGAAGAATGTTTTGTTCATTGAAGTGCCCTCCCTCTTTTTCTTACATCCCTCCCTCCCCTATCTATTTTCTGGAAACACACATCACCCCATCTCTTAAATGTTTCACCTTCACTAGCCCCTCTCTATTTCACCCTGTTCTCTCTCTAGAATTTGCATTTCCCTCCTCCGTGTCTGACCTACCGGACTAAAGGTGTCTCTGCCCAAGCTTCCTTTGCTGTTCAGACTGCCGATCTCCGTCTGCGAGCTAGACTGGGACATCCCCTCAAAGAACGGCCTGGGCAGGAGAAAGACACACTCATATCACATTGGTATAGATACACTACTGTACTACACACCCAGGTGAACCTGAGTTTTCTCCTGCCTCCAATCCATCAAGCCCAGCTGTATTGGTAACAGGGACAACACAACACTAGAGTTTGAATCGGGCCTAAAAATGAAAGCGAGTTTGTTGTGCTATCAGTTGATCTGATAACCTTGGTCAGGTGCAGGTGAAGAGAACATGACAGAGCAGAGGCACATTAGTGAATAGCAAATGTTTTATTTATTTTCGCAGCCTTTATACACCAATAGGAGGGATAATTAATTATTAAATTATTAATTAGGACCGACAAAAACAGCGCTTAAAAACCAAACTAAACCAATACTTTGTGATAGGCTTTTGTGGTGATATCTTGTGCTTAAGCATGACTATCAGCTATTTGAGACGATGTGGGTAGAGTTCATAATCAGAGGAATCTGTGATGGCAACAATAATGTAATGTCTCCACTTCACCAGCAGAGGGGGCACTATACTGAGAAGCAGTGAGGCAATTGACAGGTTATATTTATCTATGGCACTGCATGGGCTCTCTCATACTGTTACATTCCTGTGACTCTAATCACACAGCGGCTCAACAGCTTAGGTTACCCTGTACATACCCTGTATATGTATATTGTTTGTGTGTGTGTGTGTATGTGTGCGTGTGTACTGTATATGTACCTGAGTTTGGGTTTAGGTGTACTGAGGATGCTATCAGTTTCCTCCATCTCAGGGCCACTGTCACTGGGGTTGTACATCTCCAGACTGTCATACAGTTCATCTAGATCCTCCTCCACCTCCTGGATCTGCTCTCTGGACACGTGCTCCAGACCGAAACCCACCTGGACACACACATACGCACATACGCACACACACACACACGCACACACGATACAGATATGTGAAAAAAAGCAAAACAGAGAAGTGAAAAATAGCATGTGGGGATGTGAGAGAGAGAGAGAGACAGAAAGAGAGAAAGAGAAAGAGAGAGAGACAGAAAGAAAGAAAGAAAGAGAAAGAAAGAAAGAAAGAGAAAGAAAGAAAGACAAAGACAGAAAGACATAAAGAGAGAGAAACAGAGAAAGTGGAAAGTGCTTGAGTTATGAACCCATTATTTCCTCCCTAGCTCGATAAGACAGAGACACAGAGGTGCCTACCTCATCAGAAACTTTGAACCTCTTCAGCAAGGCCACAAACTTCTGCTTGATGTTGGGTTGCTGAAATAAAAGGCAGAGGTTTTTTCACTGAGTCAAGTGTTCTCTGTCTGATGACCCAAAACAACAGAGTGTGACCAGCAGCAGCAGTGGTGGCAGAAGCATGTTCCATTAAAGAGCTGTCCACCGCACAGGAATAACCCACGGCAGCAGGAATAACACTCAGCTACAGTACAGCACGTGACCAGAATACAGAACACCACAATGTTAA
>NC_139655.1:13098021-13153021 GCF_951799395.1 Argentina silus
GAAATGGAGCTTGGCTTGCCAACAGTAGAGAGGCTTGAATCATTTACCCATTATAGGCAGTAAAGAACGAACTAGGATGAATATGGATGAAACATCTGCGTGAAGACACTGAGATAAAGGATCCAAGTGACCCAAAGGCTTAGTTGCAATATACATTTCTATGTTATATCCACAATAGTATGCTATTTAGAATGCATGACAAATACCTTGCTATATTCCAATTATGCTAGTGTGCATATTGGAACACAACCAAGGGGATTTGGAGCCTGTGGCTTTAAGAGGCAGGTGCATATGGTTCCCTTGGCAACAAACTGACTTTCAAGGGACTTGTGACCTTGCACACACACACACACACACACACACACACACACACACACACACACACACACACACACACACACACACACACACACACATACACATACACATACACATACACATACACATACACATACACATACACACATACACATACACATACACATACACACATACACATACACATACACACACACACACACACACACACACACACACACAACAATTACTTCGTCCACTGACCTCAAGTGCAATCTTGCAATCTTCTGGCTTCCCTTTCTCTCCATCCAGTCTGGGCACACTCTTTGCCCTCCTCCCCCTTTCCCCCCTCTCCTCCCTCTGTCTCTCCATCTTGGAACCCTTCCTCACGTACTTACTCTCACTTTCTCTCACTCCTCCCTCCCTCTCTCCCTCCCTCTCTCTCCTCCACTCTGAGGAAATGGTGATCAATATCCAGGCTGGCCATGTCTTTGACAGTAAGAGTGAGAGTCCTCCTTTAGCACCTTGCCTCTCTCCTGCAGCTCATTATCATTCCATTACAAGGATTACTCTGTCCCTGAGTCACACCCATATACACCTCCTTACTACCATTCACTCAAACAGAGAGGCTATTCCAGACAAAGGAGAGGGGAAGGACAGATCATGAGCACGTACGCACGCACACACACGTGGGTAGAGACACAGACAGACATACAGACACACACACACACACACACACACACACACACACACACACACACACACACACACACACACACACACACACACACACATATACATACATACATACATACATACATACAGACACTTTTGCATGTGCACATAACACTGCCAGTACACAAACACAAAGACAAGAGACACACCCAAGCAGATCCATGACAAACAAGTATGACATCCAGGATGACATCACTGCGTCTCTAAGTGTTTGGAGCGAGGCCAGCCAGCCCTCTTTACTCCATCCAGTTATTTGTCGCCTGTCCAGAGTCACTTAAACCTCTGATCCTGCTCAATTTATAGCTAGCCCGGCTCCAACACTTTTCAACAGGGAAAAGCATTGTTGCACTCCAGTGTCATACCCACTGACCCTCCTTCAGGTGCCCCAGTCTCTGTAACCTTTGACCTCTGACCCTAGTCCTCTGCTGGTGTGTGTGTATGTGTAGCGCTGTACCACTGGCACAATAGTCTGACTCCAGGGGGATAGAGCACCACCCGTAAGCCTCTTGGGGGCTTCAAATCAAAAGGAACCATGTGAGGATTTAAGCTATCAGTCCCCCCTCACCCCCTCCAATTCTTCACACGCACACGCACACGCACGGCTCCTTCAATCAGTGTGAAGTACAGAGAGTGTGAGGGAGGGAGGGGGCTGAGCACTTGCAGGCAGCAGATATAGCCTCGTTCAGAGCCATTTTGAAGAGAAACTGACAATAGTCTTAAAATAGATCTGTTTAGAGAGCAGAGGTTGTAATGTCCATGTTGTTGTATTGTAGCATTGGTTTGGAATGACAAAGCTATTCAATGTTTACTCCAAAATCCCAATGTAATACTGTAGAAGCCTCAGAGTAACCCTGATGTTTCCACAACACAGTAATATTGGGCCTTTTAAGTACATCAGATTACATGCACTCACATTTTGTACATACTCTGCATTTTGGGATTTGTGAAATGAAAAACTGAGCTAAGCTGCTCTCTACTAAAATCCCTGGATTGATGTTCCAAATGACCAGCGGTCATCAATGGTTGTGTTTATGCTTCAGTAGAGAGAACAAATACATCAATGGTTGAGTTGTGGTCAATCAGAGCAAGAAACAGTCATCATTAGATGTGTAAGAGAAACTCGTCGATGGTTGTGGTTGAACAGAGACAGAGACCATCATCCATGGTTGTGTTGTGGTCGAACAGAGACAGATATGCTAATCATTGGTTGTGTCTCTGCTTATCCACATCAGAGTACAGCCATAGGGGTTTTGAGGCTGCGCTGAGCCCAGTGTGTGTTGAGGGCAATGGGACTGACTGACTGAGCGCTCCATTGGAGAGCAGGGGCTAGCCATCAGCCATGCAGCCACACAGGCTGAGTCACAAAGCTCTGCAATATGTTCAGTGTCTGACTGGCTGAGCCAATGGACTCCTGGATAGATGACTAGCTGAGCCAATGGACTCCTGGATAGATGACTAGCTGAGCCAATGGACTCCTGGATAGATGGAGCAACAAACGACAGTAGGGAGGGATGGCAGAGCTCACTGGGTGACAGGTATATCAATCACTCTACACAGAGAGAGGTGTGAGGATGTTGAGGTTAGTAAGAGGGGTTGTTTTTTTGTGTACTGTGTGTGTGTGTGTGTGTGTGTGTGTGTGGGGGGGGAGGTAGTGCCCTTCTGGCCTGGTCTCGGCGATTAGCATGCGTCTCACAGTAGCAGTCAGACACAGAGAGTCGGCTCCACAGAGGTCTGGGCACCAGCTAAGATAACACAGTGTTGAGCAATAGATCAATACTTTGACAATACTGAATACAGAACAGAGAAAACAGCATCTACTGTGCTTAGCATTGTGCTTAGCATCAACAATCAACACTGCATATCAGAAATATGTTCAGCCTATATTTGGCTGATAACAACTCACTCGCTCGGTCACGCACGCACGCACGCACGCACACACACAGGCACACAGGCACACACACACACACATACAGCAGTGTTAGCTCTTGAGCAGACGGACAGTGGAGATGGGCAGGCCATGCAGATTGGATCTTATCAATGTTTGTTCAACACCTGCCGTGCCAAATACAACACAGAATCCAATTATATAACAACTCATATGGAGAGATAGTGTCTGCCTGCTTCCGCATCAAATGCGTGCAGGCAAATAAATGAACACATACAAACAGACTCACACCCATACATCAAAGCCATGACCACACACACAAACAGCCTCAAACACAGACACATATACACACACATACACACAGTCAATTGAAGTGGTGCTGATCAGTATGCATGTACGCTTGGCTGCACTGACTGGGTTGATACTGCATCGTACCATCATGCCAGCGCAGAACAGAAGAGAGGGATGGAGAGAGAAAGAGAGAGAGTGAGAGAAAGGGAGTGAAATAGACGGACAGAGAGAGAGAGAGAGAGAGAGAGAGAGAGAGGGAGAGGGGGGAGAGAGAGAGGGAGAGAAAGAGAGACAGACAGACAGAAGGACCCTAATCAAGCTGTTTTTAATACAGTCTTTATTGATCAGCCCTGATTCTCATTAGCCATTAAAAGGACACTGTCACACTGCTGCTGTCTGACTGTGTGTTTGTTTGTCTTATTGACTGACTGAGAACATATTCCAGACACACAAAGCCTCTTTAAATTGGCTTGATTTGTGCTGATTGGGTATTAATTGAAGCAGTGAGGAGAGGTCAGATGAGGCAGGCTCTGCAGTGCTGTGCAGGCTGAATGAGGCCACCTCACCTGCAGCACAGTGGCCTGGAAACCCCAGCAATATTAGTGAAAACTTAATGTAGAGTGCATGTCGCCCTGGAGCTGTCTTACCCACTTTAGAATTATCACTCTACAGATTGTACAAACTACTGCCTTACTTCAGACCAGCTCCTAGACTCTGCCTGTCTGCCTGTCTGCCTGCCTGCCTATCTGCCTGCCTATCTGTCTAGCATACTGGTATAGCAGCATTACAGCATTAATGGATGCAATTTAAACTCCTAATTTACCATGGCTGTGTCATCTTCCTGTCTTTGTTGGAGCCATTGTGTAGATTTCAAGAGAGAGCTTTGAGTGTAATACTGTATCATGAAAAGTGCTTTGTAAGTTATTACTATTATCACATTATCTTATAAATGGGGCTTTGTATCTTGTGTATGGGGCTCCACACTGTAGCTATCTTATAATAGGTGATATTCTAGAGTGTTGCAACCATAGGTATCTTATAATAGGAGATATTCTAGAGTGTTCCAAGCATCGCTATTCTATAATAAAAGAGACATTCTGGAATGTTCCGCTGAGGGAGATTAAGCACGAAATGAAGCCGTCCTCCAATCTGCCAGTCACTGTTCCTCTTCCGTGACATTTCCCTTCTCCATGGTGTGTGTGTGTGTGTGTGTGTGTGTGTGTGCGTGTATGTGCGCGTCTGTGTGTGTGTGTGTGCGCGCGCGCGTCTGTGTGTGTGTGACATACTGCGTTAGCACTGTGAATCTATTAATAAAGTGGCTGTCTGTTTGTCTGTCTGTGAGATAACCCCTCTAGTGACACAACATTACAGGAGGTAGATCTGTCACTCTGTCACCTGCAAACAGTTCAGACGCTAGAAAGGTCTGCTTTATGGAGATAGGAGAGGGGATGGGAGGAATCACTGATTGCATACACACACACACACACACACACACACACACACACACACACACACACACACACACACACACACACACACACACACACACACAGACAGACACAGACAGACACAGACATTCTTTACATGGCACTAGAGCAGGATTTGAGAGACCAAACAATGGTATCATGGTCACAATGACACTACACACATGTTGTATAGTGTATATGTGTGTGTGTGTGTGTGTGTGTGTGTGTGTGTATGGTCCTTCCCTGGCTAGATTAGGTGTGTCTCCTATGGCCTAATTGTCTCCTCTTGTTTCTCCATTTCCCCTTGTCTTATCTCCTCAACAACATGAGCTGGAGACCACTGGCTGCCAATACAAAGGACCCTCTCTCTCTTCCTTTTCCCTCTCTCAGCCTCAGCCTCACCCCCCCTCCCCCCCATCTCAAGGCTTTTTCATTTCTCCGCTCACATTCCTTAATTCTCTCCCCCTCAATCTGTCTCATCTGATAGAGCCTCTGCTTCCCTCCATTTAATTTCACTCCCCTTCCCACTCTCCCTTCCCACTCTCCCTCCCCTCTCTCTCTCTCTGCCCTGGATGCTTGTATTTATGGCTGTGTGCTTGTAAGAGAGAAAGAGAAAGGATGAGTGAGCTTGTGTAGAGGTAAAAGTAGGTTATAGGTATATGTATGCTGTGTGTATGCGTGACTGCATTCACCATATGTAGCGCTTAGTGTGTGTGTGTGTGTAAACGCAAATAGGAAAATGTGTAAGAGGGAAAGAGAGATGTTGGGTTTTGTATAGGTTATGGGTACTGTGTCTTTATTGCCTATGTATGCGTGACTGCATTCACCATATGTAGCGCTTACTGTGTGTGTGTGTGTGTGTGTGTGTGTTTGTGTGCGCGCTCTGACTCATAGTTAATCTAAAGGCCTCTGCCTCAGAATCACTTCCTCCACAGCAGCGTGTGTTTGTGGGTTTCTCTCTCTCCACAGCACTCCAAATCAGCCAAATCTGAGAGAAAAAGGTCATAACAAACCTCTGTTTCTCCCCCTGCGCTCTTTTACCAGCAGTTGTACTGTAGTGACTGTAAACACGAGCACTGAGATGACATACGCACACACGCATGGAAGCACATCTCCTTTTCTGTCTGGTTGTTGAGAACACTGCTCCAGTAGTATCAAGACGTGTCACCAAACACAGTCCTCTGCCTCTGGCCATCAATAATGTCTCCTTTACCCTGACCTGGGATCAGCTGACTGGAGGGGGTTGTGGGTTTTGGGATGTAGGAAATGAACAAACAACAGAGAAAGAGGGAGGAGAGAGGAGAGAAGGAAGGAGAGAAACGAGAAAGAGGGAGGGAGAGAGAGGGGGAGAGAGAGCAGCTGTGTGTGTGTGTGTGTGTGTGAGAGAGAGAGAGAGAGAGAGAGACACACAGACACAGAGCATACAGTAATACAGCATACAGTCTACTGTATATAAGAGGAGCACAGGACTACGTGACAGAGTAGCCCCCTCAGGGGGAACGTTACCATCTGTGTAGTACATGTAGCTCTGCCTCGCATCTGGAGAGAGCTTTATCAAATTCTGAGCTGGGTGGGAAATTCAAATTCAATTAACAGAAAAGACAATGAAGGCTCCTAGTAGAGCTAAAGGCTGGAAGCATAACTGTCCAAAATAGAAACAATACAGAAACAGTGTAGGAGCCTCTCAACTGAATGTGAGCTTTATAGGAAGAAGAAAGGAGAACCAGGTAGTGAAGGAAGCCTTACCTCTGGTACAGTTAGTAGGTAAAAGACAGAAGCCATTCAACAGAACCAGGGTTATGTACAGTCAGATCTACTGCATGACTCTGACTCTGGTGTTCAGAGTGTTGGTGCTTCGACAACAGGGAATTAAGGAGACATGATGATGATGAATGTCAAATATCATGAACGATATCGAGTCCCACCTTGCCACTTCTCAGCTCTGACAGTGGACGCTCTGAATACATAATGCCAACATATGTTATTACCATACCACAATAAAGATAGAGCTTTTATTCAAGACGAGCTAAAAATATTCTTTAGTGCAGCCTCATTTCCTCTTTGCTTTCCATTTCATGTTCCCCCTTGATTGTGAGATAGTAAGAAGCCACAGTAAACCTTTTCCCTTTGAGGCAGCAAGAGCCATAATGGCACCGGGTGAAACTGTGGCTGCAGAGCCATAATGGCGTCTGGCTTGGCTGTATCAGTAGCAGGGACAGCAGCAGTGGCAGGTGAAACTGCTACAGCAGTGAGAGCCGTAATGGTGCCTGTGGCAGTAACATGGAGAGCAGCAGCGACAGCAGGTGACAGCAGGTGAAACCAGAGCTGAGTTCTAGCCCAGTCTGAAGAATGGCTGCTGCTGTCTCAGTCTGTGAGCTACTACACTACAGGGACAGAGAAACAGCAGAAGCAGCTTCCTCTCCATTACCTTCCCCTCACCCCCCACCATCCTATCCTCCATCACCCAAACCCCTTCCCTCAATCCTCAAATTCTCTCCTACCCATCCTCCCCTTCAGCCTGCCTTCTCCTCCATCTCAACAACCCCACCTGCACCCCTGCTTCTTGTCTTTCCCTTTGTATCTCCTCCATCCCTCCATTCTCTTCTCCATCCATTCCTTCTCTCCTCCACCCCTCTCCTCCACCAGTACGTACGCTACTACAGCGACAGGAAAACTAAACGGTAGGATCAAGTGCTGTTTGTCTGTGAAATATGTATAGAACGCAACACTGAAACTAACACACTGGAACCTAAGGGAACACCTTAGGGAACGTCTTCTCGTGTGTGTGGTGTTCAGTTCATACATACACTGAGATGCTTTTAGGTACATACACACAGCTACAGACAGATAACCTTGAGGCACACTGACACAATTACACCTTGAGAAGTGACATTCAAACACAACGACACACACATACAGATGAATAGGGGGTTGTTTTCTCTGTCTTTTACACTCTCTCTCTTTTCTCACACGCACACACACACAGTATGTCACTCACTCACACACACACACACACACACACACACACACACACACACACACACACACACACACAGTGCGGGGTCATGCTGCTGAACTGCTGTCTAAGTGGATGTGTTAAAACAGGCTGATTCAGGAGTGGCCCTTTCTTTCTCTCTCTCTTTCTCTCCTTCTCTTTCTCTCTCTCTCTCTCTCTCGGTCTATTTCCCAGTGCCAGAGGCAAGGACACACCATGGCCCGGTTACATCCTAAGTAGAGCCAGCTCAACCTCCTCTCACCCTTTGCCCCAGATGAAGAAATCTCTCTCGCTCACACTCACTCACCCACACACTCCCTGAAGCCATTTCCATCACACATAAAGAAAAAAGAAAAGAAAAAGTGTCAGACATGTCTCTCACAAAATTAAGGCTAGCCCATACAGCCCATACTTGTTTTTATTTCGTTAGCACCTAGTTAGTATCCTGTCCAGTGCCCTGCTGTCTTGCCTCTCCCTGTGCAGGCATGCAGCATGTGACTGCTCTGGTGGTGATGTACAGCACAGAGATAAGGAGAGGAGATACTGGTTGAGGGGATGGGGGAACCAGGGGAGGCTGGTGGAGGCTGAAATCGGAGGACGGGCTTGTTGTAATGCATGGAATGGGTCCTCCGATTTCTACCTCCACCCGACTCCGTACAGGCCAGGGGCTCCTTCTTTATCTGGCCTGGTCCTTACACCCTGAATCAACTTCTAGCTAGCTCCAGCCCCCTGGCACTCGAGTAGATCTGAGAGGATTGGATAGGTGTAAGCCTTATGGTCATTGCATTCTGATCGGCCAGGTTGGATCTTCACCATATTCCTTCCACCTACCCATTCCTTCTCAGGGCTATACACAAGACCACAGGGGCTAGGGGCTAAGGAGTTGGTATGGGATCTAGCAGGGTATAATGGTATGTTCTTTTGGTCCTCAGGAACAGGTAGTTCCCAGTTGGTGAAGTCATAACTCCCACACGAATACATTCAAGTGCTTTCAAAGTGGGAACAACTCTTCAACCAATGAGATTTCATTTGCAATTCATAATGAACATTTACACACTATAAACATACATTATACACACACGTGAGATTATTAACAATTAGATATGTTGAGATTGTACAAAAAGAGCTTCCCACTTCGAGGGTCATTCTAGTGGTTATTTCCCATTCTGGAACTTAGAGGGGGGGGGGGGGAATTGTACCTCTGAGTTTCCTACAGCTGCAGAACGCACCATTAGGCCATATATGCACCCCCCCTCCCCATTCCCATCTCTCTCTCCTTATCTCTGGGCTGCACACCACCGCAGCAGTCACATGGCCCCACTAGCGCAGGGAGAGGGAGGGGACCTCTCAGGTCTGTAGTGTTTGTGGGTTCGGGGCCAAGGGGTTGATTTGGGACTCAGGATTAGACTGGGCTCGTCCTCGTTTCACCTCCAGCCTGCGTCAGGGCCTGGCCCTGAGTTGCGTCAAGGTGTACAGGCTCTGCCAATTGTCAGTAAGACCTTACTACTAGACTACCTGGTGTTAATCTCCACACACACACGCACACGCACGCACGCACACACACGCACACACACGCACGCACACACACGCACACACACGCACACACACGCACACACACGCACACACACGCACACACACAGCCCATCGTTAAAGCGATTAGAGCTTAATGAGAAGAGCACACATCTAATCCAGTTAGGCTATCTGGACTGTGAGATGATGGCAGACAGGGCCAGTGCTGCTAGCTCTGCTGACTGACTGGGCCTGTTGAATAATCTTTAAATGCATCTATCCTTCCTCCCTTCCTTGTAGAAATCACTGATCTGACTTGGATTGGTAGAAGCAATGCAGTGAAAAGCTTGCTTTAACCAGTCCAATCACATTAGGATCAGTAATTTCCTCAAGGAAAGGAGAAAGGAAGGATGCATTTAGGAAGTATTGGAACAGGGCCACTGACTGGGAATAGAAACAACTAGTCTATCTGACTCAACATTACATGGAATTCCTGGTTACAGCCAGCCAATCAGATCAGCCCATCCATGCCAGATAGCCCCTGTCATAATCAATGACAGTACTGGAATGAGGTTCAGAAGACGTCAGTGTTATTAAGTGTGTCAATATCTCACTGTATCAAGGTCAGAGTGTGTTTAGTGTATTAGTGTCAGTGTATCAGTGACTGAACAACAGCACTACATCAGCCTATATATTACAGTGAACACAGTGAACACACACACACACACACACACACACATACACACACACACAGGGCAGTGTATCAGTGGCCACAGTAAGGGGTCTACCCTATCTACCCTATGTGGCCTATGTCGCTGTATTACAGTGTATTAGATCAGGATTAGGATCATCACAGTGAGGCTACAGCCACAGCAAGGTGTCTCTTATCCATACAGCCCTAGGATTCCACAGCAATGAGATCCCTGTCAGGAGAAATGAGCTAACCGTGTTATCAACATTCACCAATCTGCTGCACCAGTCTCATATCATATGACCATTCTCCTCTCTGTGGGCCGGGGGCACCGGGGGCAGAGGACTCTGGTGCAGCCAAGCAAGGCAGGGCCCAGTGACTGTACTTTACACTCCTCTCCCATCTCCTGGCAGCCCAGCACCAGGGGAAACTACAGACCTCTAGGCCATCCATCTGAGCGGAAGAGAGAGCTGAGCCAAGCCTAGTGCCAGTGCTTTTTAATCAGCTTTGTGTGTGTGTGTGTGTGTGTGTGTGTGTGTGTGGAGGGGGTAGGGCAGGGACCGTGGAACAGTGACACCCCTGGAATGAAAGCCTACACAGTATAAGCTGCTCCCACTATTGTAGTGCAAGTTAATTAAAGCACAGAAGAGCAGCGTGTATCATGTATTATATGGACTTTCTTTATTCAGTCATAGTATTTACTACCAGCCTGGCACCGACATCATCGACACACATGACACCAGCTTTTATTATGTTTTCCTGTATGGAATATTCAATAACGTTTTTTCCTTCAACTAAATCCCTCTTGTTTGAGTTCTCCATGCAGCAGTGTGAAAATATGGGATGCATGCACATATCGCGCGCACACACACACACAGCCACACCTGCACATGCATACACACACACACACACGCACACACATACGCGCACAGACACATGCACAGGCACACTCACACCATCCATCCCTTCGGGCCTAGGTCATGGGACTTTCCCCCTAAACTCAACAAGAAGGCCGGTGGCTTAAACAATACAGGACAAGAAGCTCCATGAGGAGGCCCACTCTTAGAATGCAGGAGGGAGCTGCCCAAGGAGGCCCGCTCTAAGAATAAAGGAGAAAGAATCTGAACCATCCCTTCTGTGAACTCTCAGCTCTGTCGAACGTTTCACATGACAGCAACCGAACCGGAGGGCTTCATAACTGAAATGTTTAATTCTACAGGGCTATATTTAAGTCAGGTTGGTAATGTACTGAAATGTGTCATTGGGATAGGATATTATGGAATTACTTGGCTGAGGAAAATGAACGTTTCACCCCCAAGGGTGTGATTGACGAAACCTGTTGAATCGAGAAGGAGCTGTGAGATAGTGACAACCAGGCCTGGTGATGAGACCACAGAAGCAGAACAGATTGAAGAATGTCTCCATTAGTGCTGGTGGTCCATGGTCAGTTCTACCTTTCACCACACAGTAGTAAAACAGAGGAAAGACCCTAGATCTGACCTCAAGGCTCCGGGCCACTCTCATTCTGGTTCTTACATACACATACACAACATACAGATCAACAACATTGTGGGTAGGCAGGAAAAGGTTACAGCGACAACAAACCTTGACAGTGAGGAAGTTCAAGATTGGCTTCCTGCAGCAGCAACAACAACAATGATAAGGCACCTTAATTTCTCTAAAAAGAATTAACAGTACAGGTGCAGCAGCATTCTGGCTCTCTGTCCGTCTGTTCTCTTTTTTTCTGCTCTGCAGTGAAATCGAATATATGTGTGTGTGTGGGTGTGTGGGATGGACCATGACTGATTCAGCAAGGTGATATTCCCCTATTCACCAAAAGCTGAAATATGGGAAACTAAACAGCAACATAAAACAATGGAGATGGGGTCTATTCATAGAGCCCATCAAGGACAGGACATTACTGTAACGTAATGGAGGTCAGTGTCAAGTCAGTTACCTACTGTATATGATATTCTCAGCACAACTCTTCTACTTACCAAAAGCACTTGACAAAAATACTAAAATGCATGAACAGTCAAAATACTCCCAGGGACTTTGCACCTAAAGTCAGAAAAACTCTAAAGCTTTTTAAAAAGGAGAATTAAGATGTAAGCTCATATGAAGATGCTTTTACCAGCCCGCCAGGAGAATCTATGTGTTAGGGCTTCTACAAAGCAGATCATCTCCAGTTAAATATACTGAACTGAACGGTCACTTGCCCTCTATAACAGTTAATGATGCCATAATAACAGTTAATGACATATCAAATAACATTAGTTATAAGCTAATGGAAGACCATCATTACTGTGTTGAAATGCTTGTGTATGTGACAGTCTTCCAATCATTCACACTCTCACACATAAAGGCAGACACAAAGATCTAGAGTGCCTTTGTGTGGGATGATCATGGATGGATGGTTTCCTTGCCCCTCCTCTTCTAAATAAACCCAATCGTGCGTGATCAATAAGATGTCCAGATGTAACAGCAGAATCTACCTCATAAAATGGTCATGTAGAACATTGCTTGGACCACTGGCAACAGTTATCAATTCGAATCATACTTGATAATGCTCATGGATGAGCCACTTGGAAATATGCTCAGACAGACAGACAACTGATTTATGCAAGCTACCGTGCCACTTAAATGACCAGCTTTGCTTTGAATACGGCTTATCTCCTTCTATATACCACATACTGACATGGCCACGGGATACATTTCTGCTCATCATATCGGAAACAAAGTATCATGTACCTTCATCTTTAAACGGGCACGTACAAGAAGGACACATTGTAACAGAAGATGTTTCAGCAGCAGATCGCAGGCTACTGTCTGGGTTGACCAGGTAGGCAACAATAAATGCTTTGCTTGTTGGAATTACAATAATTGCGTTTGTGTTGCTAAACTTAGTATGGCTAATACTCAATAACATATTATAATGCTTAGGAGTTAGGATACACACACACATGCGACAATACATTGCCTTGTATGTACAGTAAGTCACCTATGAAGAAGGCTATTTGAGTCCGTTGTGCATCTTCAAACAAGGCTAATTTGTGTAAACATTGGCTATATAAACATACAAAACATTAACATGCAACAGCAACAATACAGCTCATTCTATAACCCTACCTCGGCACACAGCTGGGTGAAGAGCGGTCCACTTCCCAGGTGGCATATAGGTTCATGTGGACCGGGCGATTCGAGGTGATCGCGACCGGTTTGGAGGGCTGCATGTGCGGGGAGGGGACACCTCCAGTCCGCGGGAGCCCTCCTCGCTCCGACATCCTGGAGGGTGGATAGCTAAAGAGGTTTCAAACGAAGGTGTGAATACCCGAAGCCTGTCTTCTCCTCTCTGTCTTCCTCTTGTTTTTAGTGCCAATGCCGTAAGGATAGTCTGGTACAACTATTGCGTAGAACGTTCGCCTATAGGTGCAATCGAAAGTTAATCCGTTCAGTCTAAAAGAATAACTATTCTGCTAATCGTAATAATGATGACATTACCGTCAATGTCCGTTTTTTCTAAATGCACGGAGTTAACCCCCTTTCTGTTTCAACTTGGTCTGGATGTTTATCGGTGCAGGAAGCGGAAATTTCTCCACCACCAAGTCGCACAATGCCAGAGCAGAAGAGCTACGCCTCTTGTTAAAGACGTAGGCTTCGATTCCTTTGCGGAGGGGAAGGCAAGAGAGAGAGAGAGAGAGAGAGAGAGAGAGAGAGAGAGAGAGAGAGAGAGAGAGAGAGAGAGAGAGAGAGAGAGAGAGAGAGAGAGAGAGAGAGAGAGAGAGAGAGGTGTGTGTGTGTGTGTGTGTGTGTGTGTGTGTGTGTGTGTGTGTGTGTGTGTGTGTGTGTGTGTGTGATTTTGTTGCCTGTTGTGTCTCAAATGCATCATGTTTTTGCTGAATATTTCATCTTTCACCATAGGCCTATTCCATATAAATGCATAATAATTGTGTAATAACAACCCATGTTCCAATTTGCATTATGTCAAATAGGGATTACACATAAATGACACAACATTGTACGCACAAACGAACGAACAAACAAACAAACAAATAAACACTGATCTAAGTTAAATGTTATGTGTTTTATCATGTCTATTGGCTTTCAATGTGTGGGCATTAGGTCAATGAATGTTTGCTGTTATCAGAATGATACAAATTAAATTGATAATCAATATGAATGGTTTCGCTGAGATAAGACGGTAGCCAAGCCGACAGTTGCCAAGCCTACAGCTCCGGTAAATTGAGTCGGTGGTGGATCGATTACAACCATGGATAAGATTGCGGGTAGATTGCGGGTTAAAAATGTTGTCCTCACACGTGTGACTGGGGTAGTCAGAAGGAGATTCTCATGACATGATTCGGGATCGTCTTGTTTTAAGATGTTATGCAGGCTTATCCTTAAGTATGGCACAAGTGCCTCAGGTTTTGGCATTCTTCCCATCCATGTAATTTGCTGCTAACTAAGCTACAACAGCAATGATTGAGCCTACTCGACACTCCCCAGGTTTGTACTTGCCTCACTGTCTTCAACCACTATTCTCTCACCGTGAGTAAGATATTAGAATGCAAAACCGGTTACAGTCTGCCGTTTGAACCTTCGTTGCGTCACACGACCTTTAGAAATGTTACTATGTAGGCCTACACGATGTTGACTGATCGATTATGTTTTTTCCCCCCCCTTGTACTTATTACTGGAAGCACGAAGAGATAGGTCTGTCATATATGCTCATGATCATGATTGGTGGTCTATATCGTTGATGATAAGGATTCTGGGCACGTGGATATGCTGTGCCTGTGTGCGCTTTGATGAGCGATGATAGAACGCATCTTTCTTTAGAAGATGAATCGTTTCGGTGAAGTCATTTGATAATAGCCTGGACAGAAAGAAACGTCAGCATTGGAATTATAGCCCGCTGTATAGGTCTAAGCATGAATATTGACGTCCAGCACTACAGTAAACATCATGCCCATTCATCAACTTTACCCCTCATTAAACAATTAAGACTTTTATTTGTGAAAATCACTTAATTGTGCATAAACGGTTTGTTATGAAAATCATACAGTCATAAAGGCCTATTACATTTGGGAGGGGATGACATAAATTAGCCTAGCCTATACATTTAATTCACGTGTAGGCCTAACATGTTTATAGGCCTACATGTGTCTCCTCTGTTTTCCATTCACGTTTTTCACACAATAACCAATTTCACAATCGTTAACAAAGCTTATAGCCTAGTTTATTTCACAGGCTGTAGCATGTCTCTATCTGGTGGGTGCAACAGTTCTTTGCACATTGCGCGCAGCGCCGTGCGCACTGTGCAGTCACTGAGCGGGCAAGTAGAGTCGCGTAAGGTGTCGCTTTCCAGCGCCGCTTATGACATTCATAAAGGGATTAGTATCACCCGGATTAAATGATGGACATGAGGAACTCTGGCATTCTAAACAGTGCTCTGGATATGCCACGTCTCATTGGGATCCGCTTCGGCTCAACTCGCGACGTCACCAAGGGAAGCGATAATTCATGGAGGCCCCCCCAATCCAATGTCATAAGCAATGAATTTGAAATCAGTGACGATGAACGGTTTAATTACCCATTAGTGTGTGTCAGGAGATATTGTCTGAATAAATGTGGTCAAGGACATGCGAGTGCGCAAGACAATGACATTTCAATTAAGGGGTACACTGATGATGATATACAAGGTCTACTGCGACACTGCGAATAGGCCTTATTTTATACGAAAGAATCTCTTCCTCTCAGAGGACTGTCCTGATCTATAGTACACACACCCTCCCTTCCCCCCCCTCTCTCTCTTGCCTACAGGGTGTGATGATTCATGATGGGGGTTCTCTATAAACGCCAGGTGATCATTTATATGTGCCAAATTATGATGTCATGATGTCAATACAGTATCTAGAGACTGTTTTCTTTCCATGAAGGTGTTAAACTTCCTATTGGACAGGCAATACAGACCTATTTAACCAGTTTTTTTTCTTCTTTTCATTTGCCAATCAATTTTTCCTAACCATATTGCTAATAAATGATAGGCCTATAGGCTACTATAATATGCTCATAGTGGCATACATGCTTTTACTCAAAGCAATAGGCCTATACAAAAAACAGGTTAGAAATAATATTGACTAAGCGGCTGAGATCGTAGTTGGCTGAAAAACCCTAGAATGAAAATGTGGTAACTGCCAGTATGGTGCAAAGGGCACTCACAGCCTGTGTGTGTACTAGTGACCGAGTCAGCATGTCAGCATGTGGTTACCGCAGTTATTTAGGTCACTGTGCTTCCCAGACGTCAGGTGACTATCACACTCCGAGTCTTCTAGCTCCCTCTGGTGGACTAACCCCATACTGCATCTTGTTATTATGTCTGAGGTGTGACCTTGTGACTTGGTCAGGAGATTTACTCCTGGGTCAGACTCATGCTTTGTCACTCACATTCGGTAAATACCTCCACAGGAATGTCTTTACTAAAAAAGCTAAAAAAGCTGCATCTCCCTGAAGCAATGATTACTAGTCATAAGTATGAGACTGCGTAACACAGCAACATGGATTGACATTGGATTTGTCTTTTATTTACAAAAACATAAAAGCACAGCTACATGAAAAATAACTGAATAACACAGGATAGACACATCAATACAAATGCAGAGGAGAACATACACTGGCAGTGTTTCGACAGCACACGCATGACGACCATTATCAAAAGGAAAATAACGACGGATGGCTTTCGCTGGTGAAACGGCCCGCTCGTGTAGTCTGGTTCTGGATCCTCTGGTCTTAAAAATCTGAGCTCTTGCTGTTGCTCCACTTCCCACCTCCTCCTGTGTCCTGAGGCTAAAACTTGAACTCTTTGTATTTCTTGGCGCCCCCTCGTGTGTCCTGGGGCTGGGCCTTCCTCTTCTTTTGCTGTGGGAGGGAGAGAGAAGTTGAGGTTAGTATTGTCATACAAGGCAAAAGGAGACCCGCCCCCCCCCCCATTCTCTCTCTGTGAACATGACATCTTCTTCTATGTTAATGAGTGCCGCATGGCCCCTGTTATGATGAGGAGGGGGGGCACACCATCCTCTCTCAATTACCACACTAAAGCTACCCTTGATAGAAATATAGTTTGTCAAACTAAAGCTACAACGAAAAAGTAGTTCACTACATGAAAGCTTTCTAAAGAAAGCACAAACACTCAAAAATGAGAGAGAAACTGGCGAGCTTCAGCTCAGGCCAGTTGTATAACAAATACTGTGTTAAATCCAAGGAATGCTAAACCACAAAAGTATTTCCTGAACAGTGAAGCCTATGGGGGTTATCAACTTCTCTTTGGGGCTTTTAACATATAATGATCATATTAAAACCTCAGAATGATGAACTTGTTGAAATATGTACAAATACTAATATAACCGTTCTGTTCTCTCACTTTCTGTTTGGCAGCGTGCTCCGCCACCATGTCGCTGAAGTCCTCCTTCTCCACCTGGGCCTGCTGCTCTCTGACGTGCTCCTCGTACTTCTGGGTCATGGCCATGGGGTCCAGCTCCAGCTCCTCAGGGGCCAGAGCCACCTCCACACCCTGGGACTCCTGCCCTGCGCCCGCCTTACGCCCCGCCATCGCCTGGGGAAGGGGGACAGAGACGGAGGGAGGGGGTTAGATGTGGCATGTGTGTGCGTGCAAATATAAGAGACCATGACAACAAATATAAGCCATGTGTGTGTATGTTTTACTGCTTTAGTGCATGCGTGTGTGTGTGTAGGTCTTCTTTCTGGGCATGTGTTATGCATGAGTAGGGCTGGGTGATATGGCCTAAATATCATATCACTGTATTTTCCATATTTTTCATGGTATGACAGTATATTTTGTTTCTGAATTATGAAAGTTCTAAATATGTTCTATAAGTATGAATTATATGACTTAATGCATAGCTCACTTCAAAACATTACCATCAAAGATACAGGGGGTATACCTAAGCCTGTATAAAATAACTTTGAGCTGTCATGTCTATCTGAGCTGTCATTTTGAATATTCAGATACATATTCACACATTTGATAGGCACAATGCAATAGGCCCAGCTGTCTCTGTCACACCAGAACCATGAAGTCTGTTAACTATTCAGACTAGAGGACGGCATGGGAAGGAAGATATTCTCCTGTCCTGGACAGTAGTCTATGTTTCTATCTAGTCCCAACCCCGCTATAACCTAAAATCCTGACTCGAAGAAAATTCTGCTATTTCTTCTCACACCTAATCTCCGCTATTTCGTGCTGCCTGCTGGGTTTATGAAAAACTGCTCATTGTACAGATGAGAGCTTAATTTGAATGCTCTCATTGTGCCTCATATTCAAGTGAAAGATATGAAATGTTGTCTGCACACAATCTGCACGTTACGAGGAGGAACACTGGTGTTGATGGTTTAGTCAAAATACATACCAGTATTCCTACAGAACCAGTATACTGCCCAGCACTATGCATGAGAACTGAACCATGTACAGATCGGTGCATGCCTGCCTATGAACACAGTGGTTGGTATGTGCAAAATGTTTACTATCGGAACTTGCATCAGAGCATACATACAGAGTGTGTACACACACACACACACACACACACACACGTTACTCTTACCCCTGATACATCGTAGATGTGTGTCGACGCCATCATGGCCGCTCCTACAGACCCTGTCCTTCTCTCTGGCAGCACAGTGAAGAGCTGAGGTGTCTCATTGCTGCAAAAACACACGCACACACACACACACGTTTCTCAAAGTGGATCATATCAGTAGGTTCTGGACATGAGTTTTGGATGAGGTTAGCTCCCACCTTCCAATGTTGAGCACTGTGAGCATACTATCCATTCTCTTGATAATTCATGATACTGATGTTACATACAAACCTCTAATACTGTAGAATACACACACAGGCTAAGTAGCAGGACACACTCACCCATCCATTGCCTCCTCAATCTTCTTCTTCCTCAGCTCAATGAGCTCTGGAGTCTCCATGCCAGCAGGGACAGACGAGAACCCGCCTGGAGTGATCAGACCACTGACAGACACACACACACACACACACGTTTCAGTTAAACTAATTATATAAAAGGTATTCAAAAGACTAAACTAAATGCAATTTAGAACTGGTATTTAATTGTACAAGATTAACAATTAAGTAAAGAGACCCATTCATTTGAAGTGAAAATATAATTCATTTTAAAGTGTTTACAGAGTTAACATCTGACTACCTGTCTGCTGGTGTGAAGAAGCCTGTTTCGTCTGGTTTTTCCTCGTCACTCTCCTCCTCCTCCTCTTCCTCAGAAGACTCTTCATCTGAAGGCTCCAGCTCTCCCCACGGCGTATGGTCTACCTCCTCCTCTTCTGCCTTAGCCTAAACACACACACGTTTGTCCAATGTAGCAGATGGTTGTCTGTGAGATGGGGTGTGTGTGGTAGAGAGTAATGGGAGGTAAAGATGTATAACAGAGGGGGGTAGAACAATAGAAAACAGTGCTCACCTGGAAGTCTATTGCGTTGGTCCCGAACACGTCTCCGTACAGAGGCTTACCGGTCTCGTCTACAGGGGGCTTACCCCACCCACCAGCGTGGTAACCAAAGGAACAGCTCTGGGAGAGAGAGAGAGAGATAAATAACAGTCTCAAGAACAATAATATTACTAATATAATGACTGCTACTAGCATTATGACTGTTATAGTCACTGAGAATATATGTCAGTAGTCCATGTATTGAATGTGGCTTACCTCAGGGATGGGCGAGTTGAGGCCAGGGATTTTGAGGTTGGGGTACGAGGGAGGGGGTCCGTATCTCTGCATGGCTATCAGCCAGGGAGGAGGCACCTTGTGGGAGTTCTATAAAGAAAGGGGAGGTGGGAGGAGACAACCCTTAGTGGTGGGACAAGACCATGGTAGCAGCACTGCTCCTCATCAATGATGAGGTCTTAATTCAACAAGATGATCAGAATTCAATCAAACACATATGAAGAATAAAGTCATCCCCTGATGAGGAACGGTAGTGATGAAGTGATGAGGAGGAGGAGGAGGAGAGAAAAGCACTCACTGGTCCGACAGGCATGCCCAGAGCGATACGCAACTCATCTGACAGATCGCCTGGCTTCTTCTCCTTTAAACGGGTCTCAAACTCTTTACCCTATGCCACAGAGAGAGAGAGACTTAAGTATAACCATTAACCACACAATTTTACTACTTGACTGAAAATCCTTCTAATCCACTATTATCATCATTAATCATACAGTACCTCATAGTAGAGGTCTCCATGGATGGTGAGCTTGGGCTTCATCTGCCATTTGAAGAAGGCGTCGTGGAGTTTCTGGTAGTCAATGTCGATCTTGCCCATCTTGGGTCGCACCTTCTCCCTCATCTTGGTCTTCATGGTTTTGGCGTCCTCCTGTGAATGGGGACCGCATTAATTGAATAGTAATCAGTGACGATATTCTCACAGGAGGAAACGTAACAACCTCCAAATGTAAAGCTGCAAAAAAAGTACTCTACTATAGACCAAATGTATAACGTCACCATATGATGTGTGTAACTCAGGAAGTCACTGAGTTACATTTAGAGGTTGTAACATGCACTATGAAGCAGAAACATAGTATTTGATGAAAATGCATTAATTGTTCCTGCCTTCATTGAGGTAATGACTTATCCAATTTGTCTAGAAAATACAACCACAACAGATAAGTAAAAGCAACGTTACTATCCTATCACTCCCAAATAATTGATTACCCAAAGAAAGGTAGGAATAAATGATGATGGATGCCTAAAACACAACCAAGGTCCTAAAAACAGATATGGTTCCTATATCCACAACTATGAGGGTCTTTCTGCCACCCACCTTCTCCTGCAGGGCCTCCCTCATCTCCTGGATGCCTGTCCTCTTGATGAATTCTGGCAGTTCGAAGGGTGGCTTCTCTATACCCCTCTTGCCCTGCAGGTACTTCCTCTTGAAGCACCAGTGGCGGGGGACGGGCACCGTGTTACGTGTGGCCTTGAGGTGCACCAGCAGCTTGGGCTCTTGGGCCGTCACGTCGTGCATCTCTACCACGTCTGGACGTGCCACCAACTGGAGGGAAGAGGGGATGAAAGGAGAGGGTAAGAAAGTGGGAATGAGAGTTGAGAGGGAGGAGGGGGTGAGGACAGAGGGAAGGTTGCAGAAGACAAGCAAGATTGATCCCCATCATACAGATCACTGATGATCAATTCTACAGAACTGCGTAGTATAGCTCTAAACTCAGTGTGTACCTGTTTGAGTTCAGCCACAGTCAGTCTGTTCATCCTCCTCATCTTCTTCTTCGACATCTTGGCCACATCTGGTCTGATCTCCTGTAGATAACAATACATTTTATTTGTAAAACACTTTTCATTTCATCTTAAAAAGCATAGAACTGAATGCATAAAAAAGTCTGCAGGACTGTCTGAAGAGGTGAGTTTTTAGTCCTGATTTGAAGGAGGAGTGCATCTAGATATAAACACACAAGCAGAGATGGACGTGTGAGGACAGGGCAAGAGGAGTAGGTCAAGAGGAGATGAACACATACATCATCGCTGTCATCACTGTCTTTCTTTTCTTCCTCAAATCCCTTCTTCTTCAGCACAGCTGCCTCTGGCTCCTTCTTCTCTGGCTCCTTCTCCTTCTCTTTCTTCACGTCGTCTGTCAGCTGAGAAAAGCATGCAAAAAAACAGTGATGTAACTGTCAGCAATTTAAAAAACAGATTCCAAAATCAAATCAACAGATGTCTCTTCTGCAATTAAAAGTCCGTAACAGCACTAAATTAAAGGTAGACAAAATTAAAGGTACATAGCCATGAAATAGCAGGGCAACTACCGGCAGAGATAGTTAGTGTAAAGCAAGAGAATTCACTCAGCAGCCTTTTCTCTTACGGCTATCACTTGACAGTGAAACGTATAGCTTGGGTGAATCTGAAATCTCTCTAAATACCTTTAACTCATGAAAGAATGCATTTCCATACACAGTCATCATAATACCAAGTTACATAAACATTGTCCCGAGGTTCGAGGGTTTGACCCATCATTCATATTAAATAGTTAACAATATCTTGCATCTCAGCTAAATATACAACGCTCACCTTGAAGGCCTCAAAGATCCTCTTGAAGAAGATGAAGTTGGGGTCATAGATCTCTGGCTCCTCTGTGATGTACTCTATCTCCACCTCTGGCTCCTTCTCCTTCTCACTCTCATCCTTCTTCACCTCCGCCTGCTCCTTTTTCTCCTGCTCCCTCCTCTTCTTGTTCTTCTTCTTACGGTTCCTGCGCTTGCGGTTTTTCTGAGAGGGAAGAGGATGACAAAAATAGCACCACTTTCCATTTCAAACTGCTATCAGACCTGGTTGTCAATCTATGGAGAAGCTTTACTATCAGTCGTGTTATGAAATGTCTGGGCAGTTTCCCGGACACAGATTAAGCTTTGTCCTGGACTAAATCACAATGTCAATGGAAACTCTCCATGATCTCCTTAATCTGTGTCTGGGAAACCAGCCCCTAAAGTCACGCTGACATGTGGTCATCAAAGTGTCAGGAGTGACAGACAGCAGGAGAGATGAGGTGACTGAGGACTCACATCTTTCTTGGAGAGGGAGCTCTCGTCCTCCTCAGTCTCTGACAGAGTGGGAGCAGAGGAATTGTTCATCTCCATCTCAGGGCTCTCTTCCTCCTCCTCTTCTGGACAAGCAAGACAACACAGGAAACATTCAGCCGTCATCTTACGGGCCAACAGAGCTCTTAACCCAGAACACAAGTGCCTGACACCCTTAAAATGTTGAAGATTCTAAGAATGTTAGAGGTTTCCCTTGGCTGATGTCCCTTCACGGAGATAGACTTATAATAAATAGCAACAGACTCCATCACATACTGTAAAGGCAAAAGTGAACTGATAAATAAAATAGTCTTGCCCTCTGTATGCATCCTGGTCCGTTCTTTAGTGAGTAGCATTCTCACCTGTGGGTGCAATGCTAAGCTGCTCCTGTCTGATCTCCTTCAGCTGCAGAATCTTCTCCAGAGCCTGGGGGATCTTAGGCCCGATCCCCACCTCCTCTCCCTGCCACACCTAAGAGAGAGAGACAGACAGAGACAGACAGACAGACAACATTAGATCCACATACATATCTATTGCACCATTCACGTACTGATGTTAATTGGACATTTTAGGTATAAGCACAGGTCTATAGTTAGGCTTCGTCCGCACAATGTTCTAAGTGTAAATTGACTGGGCACATGGTGGAACTGCTAGCACTATTCACCACAACACCAAAGACTGGTTACACTGATGATTCTTACCTCTCTGGCATCTTCTCCTGGAGGCGGGGGCACCCTCTGTCTCTGGCTTTGCATCATAGAGACGCCAGGAGGAGGCGGGCCACCGGGATTCATACCTGCGCAGACAACAAAGTACAGTTATTACATCAATGTATCAACACAGCAGCATGAAAACAATAATACATAATCAATGAATAATAATAATCTCACAATAAAAGCAAAGGACTTTTGGCTTGCTTTACTTGGAGACAATGACACCCAGGGACATGGGGATAAAGATCTAGCCCCTGAAGTACCTCTCATGGTGTTGAGCGGAGGCATGTGGGACATCATGGGAGGACGGGACCCTGGGTCAGACATCCTGGGCCCTGGGCCTCCATGCTGCATCTTAGCCATCTCCTGCTGTCTCTCATGCTCCAACAGCACTGCAGCCTGATGGAGGAAAGGGGGGGGGGGGCAGGAAGAGGGAGTGACGGTAGGTGATGGTTATAAAATGAACATGACTGTTACAGTAGTTTACAGTATCAAGTGATTCATCATCGAAAACAAATTTTCACTGTGAAAACATGAAAAGGCCGCTACATCTACTCCTGCTCACCCTCTTCTGCTGCTCCAGAAGCTGCTGCTCCTTCATGTGCTCCTCGATGGCATGAGAATCCCCCTGAAGAGACACACATGATACACACGATACAAACCATCAACACTGACTTCATGAACCCTCTACATCAACATTAATCCCTATTACCGGACAGACAGGTACAGTTCTCCCCAGTCTTACCTGCTGCTTGGCCCTCTCCTCGTGCTGCATCATCATGGCAGCCCTCTGCTGGGCCATCTTCAACTGGTCCTCCTGAGACAGACCAGGAGGCATGCCCGGAGGCTCCATACCCATGTGCATGCCTGGTGGAGGGGGTCCACCCGCCATCATACTCATTGCCTGGAGCATTCCCATACCAGGGGGCATAGGGGGCATGGGCATCGGGGGCATGGGGGGGATGCCTGGCATCTAGGGGAGATGGGGAAGGCAGAAGTCTGGTTGTAAGGGTAGTTGTTGTTTGTGTTTTAGAGGCCCAGGGGGTTTTCATGAACATGTGGCCTGGTCAGGAAACCCATTAGACTTTGTTCTTAGGCCGGAAGTGTTACCGGTCATGACAATCTCCTGGCCTTACGCCTGACAAAGAAACAAGTGTGTCTCTATGCGGTTTATGTAATTCACTGATGTTGGTTTGACACTGGAACTGTTTTGATACTCACCGTAGTCATGGGTTTGTCATCGTTTCCTGACAGGTTGGGCTTGCTGGGAATCATACCAGTCTAGAGAGACAAATACATATCAAGGTCATGGATCATAATAACTTGACAGCAGGGGAGGCAGAAATTGGAGGACAGGCTTAGTGTATTGCATGGAATGGAATGAAGAGTGGTATCAAAAACATTAATTCCTTTCCATGCATTACAATGAGCCTGTCCTCTGATTTCTACCTCCACCAACCACTTGCAGGTAAACACATGATAGAGACAGGAGTTATTACAATACAAATATGAGAAACTTTACATACCTGCATTATGTATCCCTTGAGCCTGTCAAGCAGCTCCTCTCTGGGGCCTGAGGCAGGAGGGTAACCATTATATGATGCAAAACTAACAGATTGATGGCATATTGTTAATATGTCAACCCCTGGGCGCTTTCATAACCTTTGTATGTGGAAGTGAAATCTCTATTCGCAGCAGACAACTAACTAGATGATGACCATAGTTAACCAACCTCCCATCACACAACAACAACTTATCAGTCGTTTGGCCATCATATTAGCATCATGTGCTAGTTAGCTAGCTTAGCGAGCAGATAACAGAGGTCCTGGAAGTTAGTTGAGGAAGTGTTAGCTCGTTAACTGTCTATCTTTAATAAACCTAGAATGTTCAAATGTCTACATGTATGCATCTCTAAAAGCTAGTTCGGACTGTTGCTTATTTAGGTTGAATGTCTGACTAGCTAGGCCTGCAAACTTAGCTAGCCACGGAAGTAGTTTTGCTGAACACATTCCCCATCACGCATTCGTTCATTTAAAGCTTGCTACCGGAGAAAGGCTTTGTTGCTGCTCACCCATGTTTGGGGCGCCAAGCTCCCCTAACTTGGCTTGAAGCTCCGGGTTGCTCCATGTATTCAGGGCCGCTATAGAACTCCCCAAGTCGGACGGGATAGATTCGGTCCCCGGCGGTCCGTCGGATGCCATGTTGAAATTCAATCAATGGCTCTCCACAGAAACCACGGACACGAGAGCAACGACAACGGGACGCACACAAAGCGTGATGGGAAATGTGAGGATGGGAAGAGAATTGTGGGATGTGTAGTTGGTGTGAGGGGGAGGGGGTTTGCATTCCTCATGCATTTCCAAATACTAACCACTAGGTGGAAGCAGTCGCTAAATAAATGTACCACCTTGCCAGGTTGGCGTGCCAACAAAACGGTCAAATAAAATCATGCCATTCCCCATAAATATCCCAATTAAAATGTTACAGATTAAATAGGAGGACAATTCAAATACTCTTACTAGTAGAATGCTTGATTTCAAACGGCAGTACAACATAAAATCATGGTCAAAGCCTATCATTTGATAACTGCAAGTCTGGTGTAGTACAGTAGACTACAGTAAGCAAGCCTACTGTGAAACAAGCACAAAGTGCGCAGACTCAATTTGCTGGAACAGGTCTACTGGGGCGTGTTCTAACAAAATATGTGTGGCTGCGAATAGTGGAAAGAAAGAAACTAAACATGGAAGAGAACAGAGAGAGTCAATCAACATATTGAGCGTCAAAACAACCACTTCGAAAGTAACAAACAAGGTAGGAAATTACATTCATATTCATGAATTAGAAAAGAGATCTGCGTTAAAATATAAAGTGTGCATTGTGAGATGCGCTTTTAGCACAATATATATTTTAATGTGGATGTTTGAAGTTTGCGAACGGATGTAGTTTTCAGTGCAGCCCAACAGTGTTTGATGTCTAGACATTGTTTCGGATTTAGAGAGAATTTCCCACAGTCCTGATAATTTATGTTACACTGACTATTCTAAGCGATTACATGTATTTGTCAATTGCTTTCGAATTAACATTAGGCTAATTGCAACAACAAGCAAAACATATGCTATAAGCATCAAGTCTTAATTGCTAGGTTAAACAACCTTATTCATTGACGACAAGAAATAAACAAGTGATGATCTATTCTTCACTAAAATAAATAGCAATATGTTTGGTTTTGTTGTTTGAAATCCACATGCGGAAACTGTCCATTTCAAGGAAAGGGGCGGTGAATGTCTAGCTGTTTGCTGTGTCAATTTGAGCCTGGCAATGACAGCTGGTCATCTGTTGCCTTGATAAAGTCGAATTTGACCTGTTTGTGGTTAGACACTGACATCACAACACTCTTATCTCTGTGACCCGCACAAACTTAATGGAACGTGTTCTTAGCGTGAGCATTTCCTTTAGAGATAAAAACACTTTCCATCTTTAATTACAGTCAGAGCAGACTGAGGATAGTGAAACGTGATCCCTGCGCTGTTTGGAAGGCATGCACAATTACACTTGCACTGGTTCCAGAACTTTGCGAGAAGAATGGAACTATCAAGGCTACTGAAGACCCTCAAGACCACTGAAGACCCTCCACTATTAGTAGTCCAATGTAATGAACAGTAATGCAACAGTAAGCAATGTAATGAACAGTAGCCTCGATGCGATTCGCAATTGTGTGTGTGTGTGTGTGTGTGTGTGTGTGTAATTTCAAAAACATTTGCATGTTGTTGCAACATTAGTCAACATTAGTCATCATCTACCAGTCTGTAGAGGGATTATCAAGGAAACCCATGGTAGAGCAACTCTTAACCTTATATGATCATTTACCCCAAACATGTTTGCAGGTGCAGGTAGATTTCTATTTTATTAAACCTATATCTATCCAGGAAGTCCCCTTGATGTCAATATAAAATAAAATTACAAGTGAGACCTGGCATAGTGCCTCATTACCCATTGGTTTCAGTTTAGTACTGATAGTCATATACATACTGTACAGCTCAAAGCAATCTCCATTATTTCACTGGAACACTAAGGGTTGTATGATGTGTCTTGACTTGCACTAAGTCTACTGTCATTTCATATGAATGCAACTATTTGCATTGAGGTGCAACATGAAAAATATGACAAACATGAAATATGAATCACATTCTGAACCTAATTTGTTCAGGGGTTTTCTGATTACACACACACACACACTTTCTGTCATCTCTCATCCACTGGTTGGAGTTTGCAGTTAGACATTTCAAACTTCTTCACACATGTACACAGAGGTTACATAGGGATTTTGTAATTGCTTGAATAGTCATATTTGCATCGTAGGTGGTGGAACTCCATTCCTCTCCCTTTTCCCCTATCTTACCCTCACAAGCCTTGACAAGCCTACTGTGTAGTGAGAGAGCGAGCGTCAGTTTTGAATAGTGGGAAGATATTTCACTGAGCCAGGCCATTTTGATGATGGGTGTGGCCCTGTGTAAACTGTGAAGGCTGTAACTGGGATATCCTGCCCGCTCTGGACCAATGAGAAGCAGACTGAGCTCAGAGTTTGTGTGCATATATGTGTGCACAAGTGTGTGTGTGTGTGTGTGTGAGAGAGAGAGAGAGAGAGAGAGAGAGAGAGAGAGAGAGAGAGAAAGAGAGAGGGGGGGGGGGGTAATATGAAGAGAGTTGACTATAGTCAACATCAGTCTGTATCACTGTTACAAGCTTGTAAGACAGACTATATTGGTGAAGAGAGAGAGAGAGAGAGAGAGACCAAACTGTTGTTTGAAAGAAAGAGAGAAGAGGCTGTGGAATTAATGACAGTGACTACATGACAATTAGCTGGCAGCTCCTCCTCCTATTCTTGGCTGAACTGAAGTCCCTCCCATGTTGTACAAGGTTTTAAAAGTCACCACACCCTTTCTCAATACCCTGTTGCTTGCACTGTCACACACTAGCTACAGTCAAACAACCCAAACAATACTATGCTGGCTTGGATATTTTAATTTCACATTGTCCTATCCAGCACTGTTTCAGCTATTCAACCATGGTGGATGTGTAACCAGGCCAGCTGTGTACAACATATTTGACTTTGTAGTGTCTTCATTTCAAATTCTTCTCTAACACATTTTTTGCTTCGTCTCTGCCCCAAATACTTTGGAAACTAGAAACTAGTTTTTATACTGTTTGTTAAAACGGACATTGAAATTTAACCAAAATAACCATGGACACTAAACCTTTTATTTACTTTTTCAACGTTTTACTACTCGTGGGGACTGTTTTTTATTCCTGGTGGATTTGCATGCTGCGAGACCGATATTGTTTACTTTCGAGAACAGCTGATCGCGTTGGCTCAGTCTGCAATGGTTGTCGGCGTGCGGCCCACTGTACCGGAGGAAATAAGGAGACGTCTTTCACATTGCATCCCGGACTACATTAACTTCTGTGTGGAGAACACCGTACCTACTAAGAGGGTGCAGTGTTTTCCTAACAACAAGCCTTGGATTAAAGGCTAAAGACCCTCCTCAACGACAAGAAGAGAGCTTTCAGGTCTGGTGACAAGGAAGAACTGAAGCGGGTGCAGAGGAAGCTCAAGGAGAAACTGAAGGAGAGCAGAGACACCTACAGGCAGAAGATGGAGGACAGCCTGCAGGACAACAACACAAGAGAGGTGTGGAGCAGCGTGAGGAAGAGCACCGGCTACAAGCAGGATCTCTGGCTGGAGATCTGGTCAGGGCCCCGCTGACTCCATTCACACCTTCCCTCCATTCCCCTCCTCCTCCAGCCCCAACATTTCCTCACTTCACAACTCTCCAGCGCCCCCCATCATTCTGCCCCCCGACACCACTGCCACAGCCAACGACCCCCACACCACCCCCCGCTCCAGTGGCTCAATCAGTATGACTCAGGTGAAGAGAGAGCTGGAGAAACTCTGCACCAGGAAGGCTGCGACCTGACCAACAGGCCACAGTTTGTACGGCTGCAGGGATGTGTGTCGGACTGGGTGGTGGGCAGCACTGGCGCCCACAGGGGACAGTTCTGGCTCCCTTCCTCTTCACCCTCTATACCTCGGACTTCAGGCACAACACAGATACTTGCCATCTGCAGAAGTTCTTGGACGATTCTGCTATTGTGGGATGTGTCAGTGGAGGCCAGGAGACAGAGTACATCGGACTGGTGGACAGTTTTGTTGAGTGGTGTGAGCAGAACCATCTGCTACTCAACATCAGCAAGACAAAGGAGATGGTGGTGGACTTTAGGAGGACTAGGGCCCCCCTGTCTCCTGTTTCCATCCAGGGAGAGGACGTGAAGATGTTCCAGAGCTAGAGTACCTGGGTACCTGGGGGTGCACCTGGACAATAAACTGGACTGGACTGGTAACACAGATGTCCTGTACAAGAGGGGCCAGAGACGGCTTTATTTCCTGAGGAGGCTCAGGTCCTTTGGCGTGTCCTCGGTGTCACCATGGACACTGGGGAGGAAGTGGCCAATAAGAGGATGAGGACCAAATTCCTGGCCATCATGGACAATCCCTCCCATCCCCTACATGACACTGTGACAGAGCAGAGAAGCTCCTTTAGCAACAGATTATTACAACCACGTTATACTAAGGAGCACGATGGGAGATCTTTTCTGCCTGCCGCAATAAGACTCTACAACTCCTCCTCCAGCTGGCTCGATCAGGGTGATCAGAGTCAGGCTGGGGATGTTAAATCTTACTGGACTGTTTCAAATGTCTATTTTATTTTTATTCTATTATTCTATTGTCACTTTATTTTGTTGTTGTTGTTCGTGATGTGAGCTGCTGTAACACCTTAATTCCCCCATGGGGATCAATAAAGTACCTATCTATCTATCTACCTATCTTTACAGTTCGCATATTTAGCTGTTCAGTTTCAGTAGAAAACAAAACTGAGGTCAGTTTGAGAGATGTGGCCATTGTGAGTAATCCCTGTGTTATGCTGTGCTAGCATGTGTGCATGGCTGGATGAAAATGAATAAGAGGTGGGGGAGGGGAGTCAGTGTGCTGGTTGCTTCTCATGCCATGTGTGTATCTTGTTTCTTTTGTTCCTGCTGCACAGAGCTTCGCAGGCCTGTATCTATGAATGATGAATACACATTCTTGCATGCTTCTAACATATATTGAAGTGTTCTGAATTTCACCAGTTTCTTTTTCTCTTTCTTCCAGGGGGTTACTGGTGGGACAAGTTAGAGCTGACTTGCTGTCCTCGCATTGGCTTCAGGCTGTTGGCAAAAATGAATGCCAATCTGTGATTGGTGCCTGCTGTTGCTGTGGCTCCAAGGTCTGCCAGTGTTGCGAAGGCGTCTTACTCCAGAGCCCATCCTCTGAGACATCCTCTGTCACCTTTACAAGTTTGTGACTGCACAGCCTCCCACTCAGCCAACAGCCATAGGCTAATATCCCAGTCTCATCTATAAGTCACACCTCCTAATTGGCTGTTAGAAGATTGGAACTCCATTAACTCCTTCCTGACTGGCTCCCTGGATCGGCGGCAACCTCTGACCTTGTATTTCTGGCTGTGTGGAGGTAAAGATGGAGCATGTGTATGCGTCAGGGATGGCCGCCAAGCTCAGGAGCCAATGGGACCGGGACGAGGGGCTGGGTCAGAACCACAACGCCGTCAAGTTCCTGGGCCAGGATTTTGAGTCTCTGCTGGCTCGTTGCCTCCAGAGCCGCAGCCTGTTCGAGGACAGCCTCTTCCCCTGCACCACCTCCTCCATGGGGTTCAACGAGCTGGGCCCACGCTCCTCCAAGACCCAGGGAGTCCGCTGGAGTAGACCCACGGTGAGATGACACTGTGACTGGAGTACCAAATCCTGCCTGTACTCAGCTTAGTCATGGTGAAATAGAAGAATGCAGAGTATGCAGAGTTTTTACTGCTACCCACAGGGAGCCTCGTTCCTGTATCACTGAACCTAGTCCTGAGTTATCCTCGCCCCAGTGATCACTGAACCTCCAGTCTCTGCTGTCCTCTGCTGAACCTCAGTCTCCTCGTCGTTACACTATGAATATGACACCAGCATATTATACAGGACTGTTCTTACCTGACTCAGAGACTTGTTTATCATAAAGACAACAAATAACCATAACAGCTTCCTTTACTCCATGACAGTGTGCTCTATTGTTTTATCTCTATAACAAGGAAGGACGGGCATGTTGTGTTCACTACTGGAAAAAGACTGCATCCTCCTCCTGTGTGTGCGTGTGTGCGTGTGCGTGTGTGTCTATGAGAGAGAGAAATTGTGTGTGTGTGTGTGTGTGTGTGTGTGTGTGTGTGCATCCGTGTGTGTGTGTCTTGGCGTGTCTGTCAAGCTAAATGCCACCTCCCATGTAATATTTACATCCCTGGAGAGAGAGATGGGAAATCAGGGCAGAGACAGTACTCTGCATAACTGGAATATCTCATCCCCCTAAAAAAGCTACCTGTTTAATTATGTATGATTCATTGAGGCTGACACCCTTTTCCAAGACAACAGAGGTTAGAGATTACATGAGGTGAACAGAGCAGGTGCTATAGAATCACCCCTGTGGTTAAAGGCATCTCTCACAGATGTGTGTGTGTGTGTGTGTGTGTGTGTGTGTGTGTGTGCGCGCGCTCTACAGGAGATCTGCTCACGCCCCCAGTTCATTGTGGATGGAGCCACTCGCACTGATATCTGCCAGGGAGCACTGGGTGAGTCCAAGTTTGACTGGGATGGATCCTCATTCCCAGTCTTGCCGAACAGCCTCTAATAACAGAGTTATCACTGTAGTCACAGCTGAGAGAGAGAGAGAGATTTATTACCAACCAGCCCCACCCACCTAATTCAACAGATCACATCTGCAAACAAGAGTTCTCCTTCTACCACAGAACACACAGCTCCTATAGCTTCTCCTCAGACACAAGGAGATCCTTTACTGCCATGAGAAACGCAATGTCCAGGTTGATCCTTGCTTTCATCAACCCCTTAAAAACTTACATCATGGCCCTTTCCCCCCTCCATCTTATGTTTCCTGCTTAAGAATAGTGCCATCTTCACCTGCCCCAGTCGAAAATGTACAATTTTACATTTAATTTTTTTGCTGTAATAATAACCAGAGTGAGAGATGGGAGTGAGACCACACTGAACAGTAATCATTTCCTTGCGGTGTGTTTTTCTCTCCACACAGCCCACTATCCATAATTCATATTCCTTGCTCCTCTATTTGAAATCTGTAAACAAGCCTCCCTCTGCTCTGGCTGAGATGAGCTGGCACAGGAACAACACTGTACAGAGGAGAGGTCTTCTCTAACGCTGAGCCTCTCCTCTACAACAGAGAGCATATTAAACCTTCTGAAAGCTGCTGAAAGAGTATGGTGTATCTTTGTGACATGGTTTCGAATCCCAAGTCTGGCTTTGGCAGAGATGGACTGTGTTAGAGTAGAGTAGAGTAGCCTCTTCTGTCTTCTGAGGGCTTATTGCGCCAAACGCCAGTGCACATGTGCTCCTTACTCATCTTAATCTGAGGGCCTGCTCACACAACGCATTTTTCTAAAGTGCTTGAGCATAGCTTTTCATTGTTTTCTATGGGACAACGCATGTCGAGGGGCTGGGTACACTCCCACCACATTCACAGACTTTTGAGCGTGCCTCGCTTCTTTTGCAGCCAGGGAAAGGTGCAGTGTCACACACTTACTGTATAAGGCCTGGGTGAAGCCTGTTTATAAACAGAGCCTCTGACCCACAGACTATAACTCTGACCCCTCTCATTATGGGCTCTTTACCAAGAGAGTTCCAGTTTTACAAGTTCAACCCACCTAGCCTGAAGAGCTCCCACTTCAAAAACAGCATCTAAAAAACAGCATCTGAAAAATCAGTTTCACCTGGATGCTAGTATTCAAGTGAAAAAATGGCAGGGAAGGTTTGACAGGGATGACTGATGATAAACAATTGGTGTTTATCTAACTAAGGGAGTTGTGTTGGCTTGTTTTAGTTGGTATTTACTGAGAAACATTGGATACTTTGTGGTTGTGGTATTTACCTTAAATAATTGAAGTTCCTGGGATGTCTGGCATTTGGTGTTGCGTTGTGTTAAGTCTGAGTGAGTTTTCTATTGTGTTGCAGGTGACTGCTGGCTACTGGCGGCCATTGCCTCGTTGACTTTGAACGACAACCTCCTCCACAGAGTGGTGCCCCACGGGCAGACCTTTGGCAGCCAGTACGCCGGCATCTTTCACTTCCAGGTGACCCCACTCACACTTCCTGCTCCTGGCATTCTCTGTATAAACAGCTATTCATGTAATGCCAGTAATTGGATACCACTTTAGATAACTGTAACCCTTTACTGAAACTACCCTCTTATGAAGCACTGTATTGTATGTAAACATATTCAGTATGATAATCAAAATTAATACATCACAGAATTCCTCATAGCCTCTTATTAAACCGCACCAGGGAAATGGAAGGTCATTTAAAGCTTCTATGTTTGCCTTCTACTATAATGACTTCTATATCGGTGAGCCTGGAATGCACATCTACTGCACACTAACCTTGTTGAGACCAGGCTTTCCTAGTTTAGAAAGCCTGGGGAAATCCTTTGCAGAAAACCGATACATTACAAAGGGGTGGAAACCCGTTTGAAATTAGTGATGCCTCACGACACATCAAACAATCAAATACTGTGCTTGCGTGGGGCTTGAAAAAAAGTTACATTTTATCCTTCAGGTTTTCTTCCATTTTCTTCAATGTTGCAAGCTAGCATAAGTGACAACTGTCTGCAAAATATTCCTACCCATTTGGAAAAGATGATAAATGAAAAGACAGAACAACAGGCAACCATTCTACGGGCATGTGGGGGGAGGGTTCTTGAATGTAACATCCAATGAAATTGCGAGCACATTCTCCCATCGTCTCGTTCAATCAAAGCCAGATCAGCTAATCTGATCTCTCCAAAGGAGGTATGAGAACAGCGTGATCTGGAGGTACAGTATTGCTACACGAGACTAACTTGAGTCATAGGTCTTCTGTAATAGACCAGTTTTACACACCCACCTAGAATCAATAAAGTCACAGAGGTTGTTTGAGAAGGATTGGCTGATGAATTTGAGACATTGTCAACCTTGAAAAGCACAGAAGGACTCCCTCCTCAGTCCCCCTCTGCCTTATCACATGAACTTTGCTTTGTGTGTACACACTACCAACACTCCTGAGCACAGACACATCTGCCACTCAGTCAGGTGTTCAGGTCTGGGGACATTCTTACAGGTAAAGCAACACTACTGTTGTCCTGTGTAGATGGAAGTGGCCAGGTAGACGTTGCACATGGTTCACCTGTCAGATAAGGGTGTGGATGAGGTGTGTGTGAGAGATAGAGAGAGATAGAGAGAGGGGAGATTGAGAGTGTAAGAATGTGTGTGTGTGTGTGTGCCGAGTTTGCGTGCATGCATGGATGTGTCTGTGTACGCGCGCGCGTGCGCAGTGTAAGCGGGAGTGTGTGTGTGTGAGTGTGAGTGTGAGTGTGAGTGTGAGTGTGAGTGTGAGTGTGAGTGTACGCGCGCGCGTGCGCAGTGTAAGCGGGAGTGTGTGTGTGTGAGTGTGAGTGTGAGTGTGAGTGTGTGTGTGTGTGTACACACGCGCGTGTGCAGTGTGAGCGGGAGGTAGGAGAGGCCCAGTAGAGGTTTCCACTTTCCTCTCACTGCACCGTTTGATTCATGCCAGCTGCCCAGATTAATGAACTCTGCTGAGTGCCAACCATGCTGCCAGGCCAGATCAGGGCCAGAGACAGAGACAGGAACCATACAGAGCCTGTTAACATAGTGCTGACTGCCCAGTGAGAGGAACCATACACCATACTACAACTACAATGGGAAGAAGACAGGCTGGCATGCAAAACATAAAGACAAAAGAAACCAGTATTTAGAAACATAGCTGATTGACATGCATGATACACAGTAGAGGGCTGCATTGGGATTGGGTCCCGCCGGGTCCCACGGGACCCAACGCAAATCTCGCGGGAGCGGGCGGTTTGAACTTTGCTGCGGGCGGGAACGGGCGGCTAAAAAAAACACTGCGGGATCGGGATGTAGTCTAGGCCCATGAATCTCTTTATTAATAGCCAATAAAATTACGTGTTTTCTCCTGCGGGACGGGAGAAGACACAAAATCAATGCATCTCTATTATTGTGCGGGCAGAAATTCTCAGAGTTTTGCGGACACGGGCGGGAGTGGACATACACACTGCGGGAGCGGGCGGGAGTGCAACACGCACCCTGCGGTCGCGGGCGGTAACGGTCAGAAATTCAGTGAGAGCGGGCGGGAGCGGGATGAAAAAAACAGTCCCGCGCAGGGCTCTAATACACAGCTTCAATCAACCCTGCAGTAATCATAATTCCACCATATGCTTGCTAAATGCCCCAAACAGCCTCCCAGCTTCAATGAAATAACACTGCAATGTTTACATGATTCTGTTGACACATAAACTGATGCATGCTTGTAGTATTTGCATCTAACTACTTAACTAACTGTAGGATGCCTGCTGCACGTCCTCCTCTTCATGGCCTCTAGCAGTTGATTGTGACAACATGCCACTATAGGGCCTGTGTGTTAGGTAGCAGTTGAAGGTGTCAACACAAGCCTCTGTCTGTCTGATCTTCCTGGTCCTCTGCCTGGTCCTCCTCCTAAGCCCTGGGTGACTCACTGACTCAACCAAATGTAATCAGGAGAACTCGTGGAGGTTCTAATTGGGTTAAGAAGACAGTGGAAGGGAGGGAGGGGGGCAGAGGAGGGGGGGGGGAGAACAAGAGGTGGAGTGAGTGAGAGAGAGAGAGAGAGAGAGAATATGAAGAGAGTTGACTATAGTCAACATCAGTCTCTATCACTGTTACAAGGATGTATGATAAGACTATATCGTTGTCCAAATATGGTCAGTCATGAAATCAACGTTGACACTGGCCTACTTCTAATAAAATGAAACGTGGAAATGTTTTACACTGATGCAGTTATTGGTGTGTTTCCCAGATATTGTTGTGATATCTAAATAGTGCTGTACATGGCCTGTAGTGTGATCAGACCTCTGTGTGTGTCAGGGGGGGAGGGGACAGTGTGATAGTTTTCTGTTGCAATCCAGTCTGTCGTGCGGTCCTGTTGTCTGCAGTCAACCGTACACTGACCACGTCTCTCAGAGGTCGCTTTGGCCCTGCAGAGCATGCAAAATGAATCCATCCATCATTCTCATACACACATAATCTCAGACACATGTGCGTTCTTACAAACACACACATGCACAGGCACACACGCACATGCGCATACACACATATACACACACACACACACACACACACACACACACACACACACAATATGATCTCAGCTGTGGTTCTCCCTGCTCTATGCTGCCCTTCTCTTCCCTCCCCCTCCCCCCCCTTTATAATTGTTTTGGATTCAATTTGAACAAACCCTCTAGTGAGCCTCATTGTAGTCTCACTAAGTCAGACTCAAGCAATTTGATTATGGGTTCCGAGATTAGCGTCATTGTATCTGCTTATTTTGACACTGGAGAAATATTGCTGTAATATACACACAACCACATTAGTGTGCTGCAATCTGGTTTGGGGGAGCAATGTTATTGCCTTGTGGGTAGAGTCTACATCAGTCAACCATTCTACAGGTGAGGAAAATGATTATTGAGCAGCCTGCGGTTCTGTAGGCGACCTACCACTGTGTTGCTGGGGAGGAGGTTGGCAGCATGGTTGCTCAAGAACCTGCTGGCCAAAGTGATTTCAGGTTACCACACTTCCTCCTTCCTACTATGTGTCAGTGGTCCCCCCCCCCCCTCCCCCCAGTTGGGCTGCATAGGCTGTTGTAAGGGACACTTCTGCCCCCTGGTGGCTATAGGCTGTAAGTGACCGTAAACTCTCATCTTGGGGTAGAAGTTGGTTGTTTTTGTTGTAGCCCTGCACTAGCACACCTAATTCAACTAATAGTCTAGTGACCAAACCTCTGACTCCTGGGCCTGGGTTAGTAAACATGAGATTAATAACAGATCAAGGATTAGTTTATGGGCTCTCCAAAATCCCCACCATTAACCAGTGTTCAGGAGCAACCCTCATATGCCAACTCTTATTCTGCATTTTAGAGGTACAATGCAAACCTGATCGTGTAGTTTAGGGATATAACCTCTTCATCCCCCTGTGCTTGCAGTTCTGGTAGTTTAGAGGTAGAATACAAACCTGACTCTAGGTTATGATTGTCTAGGCCAGGCTATAACCTCTTTATCCTTCTTCTCTTGTGTTGGCAGTTCTGGCAGTTTGGGGAGTGGGTGGATGTGGTGATTGATGACAGACTGCCAGTGAAGGATGGGAAGCTGCTGTTCGTCCACTCAGCAGAGGGAGGAGAGTTCTGGAGCGCCCTACTGGAGAAGGCCTACGCCAAGTAAAGAAGGATGGGGAAATGGAGAACAGAACAGGACAGGGGAGGGGAGGATGGAGATGATATGTTTATGGGTCAAGTTTATGAGTTGTTTTATTTGACCTGCTCTCTGTCAGTGTAATGTGATGTACTGGACTATACTGTACATTAGGTATGCATATTGTCTCTATATGGTATGTGGGTATGGATGTGTACTGTGTGTATACTATACATGTTTTAGTGTATTTACATTGTTGTGTGACACAGAACACCTGAGAGACCTTAACTTATTTCAGAGCTGATTTAGAACATCCCTATTAATTTCTGTAGAAAGCCAGTACTAGCAACCCATGTTTCACTGTCTACAATTCCTCAGTTCTGTCTACGATTCCTCACAAGATGTTAATGAAAAGAGCTTTAAATTCACTAAAATAGCTTACCAAATAAAAGTCCCTCATGGCTGTCTTGTTGTGTCCTATAGACTGCACGGCTGCTACGAGGCCCTGTCAGGAGGCAGCACGTCGGAGGGCTTCGAGGACTTCACGGGGGGCGTGACGGAGATGTATGAGCTGCGGAAGGCGCCCTCTGACCTCTACAGCATCATCAGCAGGGCCGTGGAGAGAGGCTCGCTGCTGGGCTGCTCCATAGATGTCAGTACTGCAGCCTAAACACAACCTTATTTCACTTCTCATTTGTAGATACTGTTCTTGGAGACACTGACTGGTCCTCACATACTGTATGTTACACTGCATTCATTATATGGGTTGCTTCAACCATTTATACTATACCTCAGCTCTCACATATACAGCATATTCCATTGTAACAGATGGGCTTACAAGCATGTTTGACCAATGTAGACATTGATGCTTATATACTGTAGTAGCCTACAGTATACTGCATGGATTCTATGGGTTGCTTCAAATATTTGAATCAGCTCTGACTCTTACTAACATATTAAGACAACTTAATTTTACAAGCTATGGCTGTTCTCCTTCATCATTGACACAGTTTCTGTGTGTGTGTGTGTGTGTGTGTGTGTGTGTGTGTGTGTGTGTGTGTGTGTGTGTGTGTGTCTCTCTCTCTCTCTCTCCCCCTCCCTCTCTCTCATTGAGATACCTTTTTGATACATTTAAGATATAAAATACACCTCAAGCCAATCATCACTCCTTATTTTGTGAATTTTCTCACATCAATGTGTTGGATTGCATCAAAGATAGAGGTGCTTATTCCAGTGTAACAGGATTACCAGGCCGCTTCCCAGACCCCAATATTGTCATGGATACACTGTCTGACATCCTTCACTGTCACATCTGTGTGTCTCCACTTCCTGACTCTATGTATGTCATTGACTATCACATCCATTTCTGAGTATGTCAGTCAGCTGTTTTTCCCCCCACACCTTAGTCCAGGGTTAAGACTGGCTCCAGGCTAGCTTACCCATAATTCACCCATGGCTTTTTTGGCACTGTGGGTGATTTTGGGTGATTTCTGAGGCTAACCCTGAAAAATCTGTGCTATCCCTGCTCCAGAGCAGGGCCAGCTAGCCCTAGGCTAACACATTGTGAAAAGGCCCAATGACTGTCACAGTGACCTGATGATGTCCTGCCTTATCCCCAGACCGCTAACACCGGGGAGCTAGAGGCTGTCACCTTCAAGAAGCTGGTGAAGGGCCATGCCTACTCAGTGACAGGGGTGGATGAGGTGAGTCGATGACCTGGCTGAACCCGGGCCCTGCTTTGATTCACACTACAGTGCCATTTAGCCAACGACCTAGTACTATGTTGTTCCAATATTCACACTATGTACTGTAGATTGTATACCTCATAGGAGGAGGAGGCTGTGTGTTGGCCATGCATTCCAAGTGGTATGTTGGTGTGGATATTGGAACATAGCCTATATGTTTGAACTGTTGGAAAGAGAGTGATAACATAATTAAGTGCATCCAAATGTAGCACAGGAGCTGGACAGACCAGACAGTAATGAAATGTAAGCCAATGTGTACGATAGGCCTAATATAATGGAGTTTGCTTTTACAATAGGTGGTGTACAGGGGGAATCTGACCAAACTGGTCCGCATCCGCAACCCCTGGGGGGAGACAGAGTGGACTGGGGCCTGGAGCGACAAGTAAGGGAGAGTAGCACCACTTAACAGCTCTCATATTACGTATCATAGCCAATGAGAAGACATAGTACATGTTATACCAGTGAGAGTGATTTTCTAGTGGTATTGATATGGACTACAGTCAGTGTTGTCTTTTCATTATGAACTTGTCAGCTCCAGAGAGTGGGAAAGTGTAGACCGCACCGTCAGAGGCCGTCTCCAGAACCGCAGTGAGGACGGAGAGTTCTGGTGAGTGTGTGTGTGTGCGTGCGTGCGTGCGTGACATGGTGTACAGTATGTGTCTTTATAGATCTTTTGTGAGTATGTCTCTGTCTCCCTCTCCCTCATCCTCTCCAATCCTCCGCTCTCTCCCTCAGGATGTCGTTCAGTGATTTCTTGCGTGAGTTCAGTCGTCTGGAGATCTGTAACCTAACAGCAGATGCTCTGCAGGCCAGCCAGGTGAAGAAGTGGAGCTCATCCCTCTACCAGGGGGAGTGGAGGAGGGGCAGCACTGCCGGGGGCTGCAGGAACTTCCCAGGTATGAGGGAAGGAGGGAGGGATGGTAGGAGGGAGGTAGGGAAAGAATGAGAGAGAGAGAGAGAGAGAGAGAGGTGTCTATTAACAATTAATCAGAACATAAGTGGTGATTCCTCCTCTAGAGCCGTCCCATAGCTTTATTTGTTTTTCCCACAATCCCTAGCTACATTCTGGATCAACCCACAGTTCAAGATCGCCCTGCAGCACCCTGACACAGCCGGCCAATCAGACTGCAGCTTCCTGGTGGCACTGATGCAGAAGGATCGCAGAAAGAAACGCAGGGAGGGCAAGGACATGGAGACCATCGGATTTGCCATCTATGAGGTCAGACACAGGGCTTATAGATGACAGTTCAATAATACATTTTTAATTACAACAATTTATGTGTATTCATTCACATGTCTATTTGTATGTTTACATCTAACAGCTGTATTTCTCCATTTCTCTTTACAGGTTCCTAATGAGGTATGTGATCCACTGGCAGTGGCCAGTATCCTCTTAAGCTGTGTCCATCAAAAACAGTTTTGGTACTGGTTTGACCTCATGTCTGACCTCATGTCTTACCTGAAGCGGCATGTTGCCTTTACTCACCTTTCTAAGAGGTTACAGAGTGCAGCTTTTATATGTGCTGACAGCACAGAGTCCTTAGGTTTATGGTCTCATTTACCATGTTTGATTTCAGAGTTATGGGCTCAGTGGGTTCACCTAGTGCTTTTACCTGGGGCTTATTCAGGAGGGTTCAACATTGCAGAGCGGTCATAGAAATCCACAGATTCTTTAGGACAGACATTATTCTCAGAGCAGAAAAAGGAATGATGATGTCATCTCTGTTCATATTTATCTGCAAAGTTCTAAATGTTGGATCACTCTGAATAATGATTATGATACTGGATTCAATCTACGGGATTCTATCTAAGTCACTCTGTCCTGTCAGTATGCAGGCAGATCTGGGGTCCATCTGAAGAGAGACTTCTTTCTGACCCACGGCTCCAGTGCCCGCTCTGAGCTCTTCATCAACCTGAGAGAGGTCAGCTCTCGCTTCAGTCTTCCCCCTGGCGAGTACATCATCGTCCCCTCCACCTTTGAACCCCAGAAGGAAGGTGACTTTGTGCTGAGGGTCTTCTCCGAGAAGCCCGCCAACTCTGAGTGAGTGATGGGCAAAGGCGGTAAAATAAAAGGGTATGAGGAGACGGCAATATGAAGATGATGCATTTGATTTTTACGACATTGATGACAATTGCCATTCTTTCTCTGTTAGGGAGCTTGATGATGATGTCACAGCTGAACTCCCAGCAGAGGTGAGTGAGGGAGACTTCGTCCTCCACTTGTGCCCTATTGAAAACGCATTGGAGGAGGGGACATATTCTCCTCTTACATATTCTCCTCTTACATATTCTCCTCCAATGCTTTTTGAGGAGGACTCGAGTGGAGGACGCAAGAGAGGATGCAAGGAGTCGTGTTCCTAACAATTGAGAAAAGGATACAAAGGAGCCTTAGGGTTAAGGCCTTTTAAGAGAGATGAAGCACAGTTGGATGCTAAACTATGGACTATATTGACTATCAACTATCTAAAGGGTTAACATTAGGGTATATCTCTCTCTCACTCTTTCTCTTTCTCTCTTTCTGTGTTTCAGACCCAGCTAGATGAGAGCCAGATTGATTCTGCCTTCAAGAGTCTCTTCAGACAGCTGGCTGGACCGGTGAGAAGACAGGGAGAGTGGGAGGAAAGTTAGTTGAGGGGGCTGATGGGACCTGTAGTATTTTCTCACACTGTTTGTTTGTGCCTACAGGACATGGAGATCTCTGTCTCAGAGCTGCAGACTATTCTGAACAGGATCATCAGCAAGCGTGAGTTGCACTTTAAGGGAAATATCACAGACTGTCATCATGACTCAACAGCAAGTTTAGCAAATCTTTGTGGTCTAAATAGCCAGAAAGTGTCCCTTTCAACAGAATTGCTTCCTTTTGGTCGCAGGAATTGATAAGCATGAAATGCATCCATCCATCCATCAGAATGTAATACATATGAAAGGCATAGGTGCATGTAACTCAACTGACCAATAACTGACACAATAACAATGGGCTCTCTCTCTCTCTCTCACACACACACACACACACAGATAAAGACCTGAAGACAGATGGGTTTGGAAAAGAAGCCTGTCGCAGTATGATCAACCTCATGGATGTATCCTTGGTGTACTGAAGTTCTGCATACATTACCAGTCCTCTGTGTCATGTCTCTGTCTTGTCTCTGTCAGTGTTTGTCTGCATAAACAAGGTTCCTTGACATAGTCCTGTAGACTGATGGTAGTGGTAAGCTGGGACTGGCAGAGTTTCATGTGCTGTGGGAGAAGATCAAACGTTACCTGGTGAGCTGAAACAAAGATTAATTTGCCTTGGTTCAATCTCACTAGAGCCATTCTTCTAGTTTACATTTTACATTTATGGCATTTAGCAGATGCCTTCATCCAAAGCGACTTACAACAAATACATTTGTTTAAGTAAGTGAATCATCTATCCAACAGTCATCATAAGATAAAGTAATCAATGCTCACACCAGGGGCCATTGGCAGTCGTAATGCCAGAAGGCATTTTTTATTTTATTTATTTTTGTATTATTTATTAACAGGGAGGAAGTGGGGGTGAAGAGGTCTCACGGGTAGGGTTAGGGTTAGTACAGGGAGGGTAGTGGGGGTGAAGAAGTCTTAGGAAGGACTGTTAAGATGTAGCCTGAAGAGATGGGTTTTCAATCTACGGCGGAAGATCGGTAGTGACTCTGCAGTCCTGACAGTGGGGGGAAGCTCATTGACAGTGGAGGGAAGGAGCTAGCTAATGTCATCAACCTTCTTTTCAAAGTAGGTGACAAAGTCATCGGCAGACAGAGAGGAGGGGGAGGAGGTGGGTTGAGGAGTGAGGAAAATGTGGAGAACAGTTTCCTTGGGTTAGAGACAAAGGATTGAAGACAGCCAGGGAGTGCAAGGAGTGGATGGTGCCGGCCTTGAGATCTGTGGACAGAGAGAGTCGAAGGATGAGGAGAGAGGACAGGAGGGTGGAGGAAGCTGTATCAGTGGAAAGAAGAAAGAAGGATTCAACAGAGGGTAGGGCGGATAAGACAGAGGAAGAGAGAGCGGCGAGGATACAGTGTGGGTAGAGACTGGCTGGGAGGGTGAGCATTTGAGAGGGAGGGAGAAGGATACGAATGATGATCAGAAACCGGAAGAGGGGTAACAGTGAGGTTTGAGGTATGGGAGGATCTTGTGAAGACAAGGTCGAGCTGATTGCCCGCCTTATGAGTGGGAGGAGAGTGGGACAGGGTGAGGCCGAAGGAGGAGAGAAGGTCAAGTGCTCCAGACGAGTGAAGCTTCTCCGACTGGATGTTGTCACCCAGTATTGTGAGCGGTGTGCCATCCTCAGGGAAGAAGCTGAGAAGGACATCCATCTCATCTAAGAAGTGGCCAAGCTGACCTGGAGGACGATAGATAACAACAATGTGAAGTTTGACAGGGGAGGTGATAGAAACAGCATGGAATTCAAAGGTGGAAATGGACAGGTGTGACAGGGGAAGGACATTATGTGACCACTTAGGCGAGATGAGGAGTCCTGTTCCTCCTCCTCGACCAGAGAGTCTAGGGGTATGAGTAAAGGAGTAGGCATCAGAGAGGGCTGCTGGAGTAGCTGTGTTATCCGGTGTAATCCATGTCTCTGTGAGAGCAAGGAAGTAGAGAGACATGAAGCAGGCATAGGCTGAGATAGCCTCAGCTTTTTGGACCGCAGACTGGTAGTTCCAAAGTCCTTCTGTGACAGTGAGGTCGTGGTCAGTTGAGCATGGTGGGTAAATTAGATTGGAAGGGTTGCGGGTGGAGGTGTAGCGTCGATGTGTCCTCCTGATGGATGAAATAACAGGAATGGGGAGAAAGCACATTGTGATTTTTTGCCAGTATAGAGGGAGAGGGTTAGCGGGAAAAGTAGGATATAGGTAGGCTCAATACACTCAGGGTAATGAAGAAATGATCAAAATAGAATAAAAATACTTAGTAGTATGGCCTTCCTCGATGGACTCCACAGATAGACTCCTTCGTCTTCGTGTCAGGAGGCTGTCGCAGAGGCTGTCGCTCTGTGATCGTCACAATATAAATGCAGATTCCGTGATTGCTGATGACTAGCAGGGTAGCAACCACTCCCACCTGACGATCAGTTAACAACCAGACAGGTTTCACCACTCACTCAATCCCAAATGTATTAGTCCTGGTCCAGGGTGAGCAGGAGTTAAATACCTGGCAGGATAGTGTTTAGGCCCTCCCACTGGAGACTGACAGCACTTCACAGCTATTGACTTCAAACAGGTGGCTTTCAATAGAAACTACTTATCAGAGCTTAAGGCAGGATAGCCACAACAAAACAAACAACTCAACAGCACTTTAATTAGAACAAGATTAAACTAACTTACTCAGACTGGAGAACATCTCTTTCTTTATTCTCTGGTTGTAAACCTCTCTTTCTCCTTCTCTCCCTCTCTCCCCCTCTCACTCTCCCCTCATCCCTCCACCCCTCTCTCTAATTCCATCCCTTCACCAGACAATATTCAGGCAGTTTGACCTGGACAAGTCAGGCACCATGAGCTCCTATGAGATGAGGATGGCTCTTGAAGCAGCAGGTGCGTACAGTCCTTCCCTCCCTTATACCCCATACTCGTTTCTCTGTAGTTCATTAAACTGAAGTATTAGCTAACTTTCTTTCTTTACTCTCTGTCTGCCTATCTTCCATGTTATTTGTCTGTTTGTCTTTCTTTCTTTCTGTCTGTCTGACCAGGGTTCAAGCTGACCAACCACTTGTTCCAGCTGATTATCCTGCGCTACACAGAGGCTGACCTGTCTGTTGACTTTGACAACTTTGTCAACTGCCTGGTTAGGCTGGAGACAATGTTCAGTAAGTCACTTATTCATTGGCTTTCTGTAATATTTAGCTTTTTTTTTTTTTTTTTTAATTAGACTGCTATTTCCTGTGGTAATATTATATGATTTCCTGTAGGACTTTCACTCAGTTTCACTCAAGTTCAAGTTGCTCCTTAACATCATTCTCCTGTAATCTAATCCTGATTGTTCAGAAAATCTCAAATAATTATGTAATATATATATTGAGTCTGTGGTTGCTTAACAACAGGATGGGTCATGTTTTGACTGTGATGTTTTAACTTAAAAAGTCATCCCATTGCTGGGCTTTCAAAGTCTAATTCATTCTATTTCTCTTTTCTTTGTCCTTATAGAGACCTTCAAGACGATGGACACAGATGCTGATGGGGTCCTTTCTCTCAACTTCTTCCAGGTCTGATTCACATTCCTCATCTCATCTATTAATCAAAACTATATGTGAACAGAAATGAGTTCCTCAGTCTATGCTGCCCAAATACTATATAAACAAAAATGCACTTTAACAACAATGTTATAACACGTTATTACACATTAAGCACACAAACTAAAACTAACGTTTTACCATGTTTCACATAATATTGAATATTAATGTGTTCTCTCTCTCTTCTTCCACAGTGGATCTCTCTTACCATGTTTGCCTAGAGGTGGACCCACAGATGTTTCAGCCCCTCCTGCACAGCAACCTGCCAGCCACTGGCACTTTACAGAACGTAATTTCAGAAGTGCCTTTCTCTGGCTCTTCCTTTCCTTGGAGGCCCAACTGATTTTAAAGGCTTTCATCATGTTTACGGAGCCTATATTTGGAACGTGCCAAAGCGTTGCCTGTTACTTAATTTACAAACAGAAGGAAACATTGCTTTTCATAGCTGGCCAAAACAAAGAGGAATGGTGAGGGAAGATGTTGATTGATACTGCTCCCGATTGGATAACAAACTACCTAAAGTGGGGGTCTCTAACTCCGGTCCTGGGGAGCTACTGGGTGTGCAGGCTTTTGTTTCCGCCCAGCACCAACAAACCTACACTACCAGTAGCTCTCCAAGACCAGAGTTGAAGACCACTGGCTTAATGTTATTGTTTACATCTTGTGCCAAGCTTCACTGTTGCCTCATAATGCATTTTCAACATGGGGACTTCCATTCTGAAGCCATTTTGGGGCCTGTGTTTCATGTAGAAGCAGTGCCGCTTTGTGGTATTCATATGAAGTGTGTAAATTCAAAACTAAGAACTGGGAAAAGAACTGTTTTGATTAGGAAATACTTGATCATGCTTCATGACAAAATGTCATTAAGGCCTGAAATATCAATACTTCATGATGGGTTTTACATGTAGCTGCATACTCAAACTTGTGTCTTCATTTTTTAAATGGATTCCACAGAGAATCTCATCCTTGTTTTTACGATTTTATTTTGTTCGAAGGGAACATGATTTTACTTTTGGGATTTAGGTTGTAAGGGCTAATCGATCTAATCATGGTAGGCTTATTGATCACCAGAATGCATGTAGTGCCAAATATGTTCATATTGGCCAATGTAATCTCTATTGAGACAGAGAACTAAACACTCATCAAACCAGTGAAAATGTACTTAGGTATGGAAACCTTTCCCCCATTGCCAAATAGACTGTGAGATTAGCAGACCTGGGTTCAAATACTTTGCTGTGCTTGATTGAGTTTGCCTGGCTCAATCGAGCCAATGGAATAGTCTAAAAATTGCAAACCCAGCCCATCTGGCACTCCAGGCAGGCCCAAGCAAACGATCAAAAGTATTTTTGAAAAAAATAAAATGAATCCTATTTTGACCCAGGACTGTGAGACTTGGGGGTACTAGAACCAATATAACACTGATGTTGCCATTACGCTCTAGCCATTGCCTGTTGAAAAACTGCTTCTATGAGATTTGCATGACTGTTTACCTGTACATGTTGGAACTCTGGATGTTTTCATCATTGAATGAAAAACCTTTTAACTTTGTATCTTCACAAAACATTTTCTGAACACTCAATAAATGTTCATACATTTTATAAATCTCTTAATTCTTCACATTTAGTTAGATGAGTGAGGTGCACATCTGAAGTCTAAATTAAACTCATGGAATGGGGTGCACAGCCATCTCGTGTTGCATTTCTCCCTCAACTTCAACCCTTTACGGATACCTGAACTTAAATGACTGAAAACATAAAATAGTTAAAGAAATGAAGAGACTCAAGCAGAGTAATAAATAGTAACTTTATTAACAATATTCATATTAAAAAAGAACAAGAGCAGAAAAATACCTTAGGACAGATAATGTACATCTATAGACAGAATACACGTTAATACATTTACAGCAGATTCTTGCTCATTGTTAAGTTAAATGAAGACATTTACACAAGCAGATCGATATTAAGTTAACAGTATCAACTCGAGAACAATAAAAATATCTGAGGACAGTTTTTTTCCAACTGCAGGAATGTACATATTGTTTTAAAAAAAAAAAATTGAAAACAAAAGAATGTGTTTAAGAACACTGGGACGGAGGGGACAACTGTGCGGTCAGTAAAGCGTCTGTTCCGCTGATCTCAGGTCAGGCACGGTGGTGGTGGCAGGTCATATTTTTTCTGGGGCCGGTTGAAACTGATCCAGGGTCTGTTTTGATGGGATTCAGGCGTAGTTGTTGTTGTTGTGCTCGATGCGTGTGACCATGGTGGAGACCAGCCTCTCCAGCTGCGTGGCTCTCAGCTTACCCGTCTCCAGGACCTCCTCATGATTGGCCTTCTCCTCACTGTCGTAGTCCATTACTGCCTGGTTAGTGATGAGAGACAGGGCGAAGACACGCATCCCACAGTGGCGTGCTACGATCACCTCGTGAACCGTGCTCATCCCTGAGAGAGAGAAGGGGAGAGGGAAAGAGAGCGGATGTTAGAGCAGTGCATGCATAGTTGATGTGCTGTCGGGAAGCATGTGTTCCTTTATAACCCATCCATGTAAGGAGTTGTATGTTTGTACTTTATAAGGAGTATAAACAAATGACATGAGCATTCAGATGGTCTTAAAATGACATAAACAAGGAAGATAGGCGAGTGGGACTCACCGACAGCGTCAGCTCCCAGTTTGTGCAACATGCGACACTCAGCGATGGTCTCGAACGAGGGTCCTCCCAGGACACAGTACACTCCCTCACGAAGGAAGTCTCCGTAGCCCAGCTCCTGCCCAACATCCTGGGCAAGCTGCTGCAGCTCCCTGTCATATGCATCAGACATGCAGGGGAACCTCACCCCAAACCTGAGAGAGAGAGAGAGGGGGAAGGAAAAGGACTAGTTACACCGCCATTCCACATGTCACATGAATGCAAACAAGTTCACATCTCTTCCTCTCTCTGACACACTCACACACCTTTCATCATTGGGTCCAGCCAGAGGGTTGTTCCCAGCAAAGCCAGGCATGTTGAGGTGGTCTTTCATGATCATGATGTCCCCCACTTTGAAGTCTTGGTTCAGTCCTCCAGCAGCGTTGGTCAACATGACCGTCTCCACTCCCAGCAGCTTGAAGATGCGCATGGGCAGGGTGATCTGGAACACAACCACACAGATATATCACACACCACAACAGAACACAAAGCCATTCTATCATGATGTTTGTATGGAGGGTTTGTATTTTCTGTATTTCTTTTCCATTTATATTAAATATGTATGCATTTGACTACATGCAATAAAGCAGGAATTCCTACTAAATTCTATCTCTGCTCTACTTTTGAAAAAAGTAATACATGTCTTGATAGTTAGACTTACCTTCTGGATGGGGTAACCCTCGTAGAGATGGAAGCGTCCCTGCATGCACACGCATGGCTTTCCCTTCAGAGTCCCAAACACCAACCGCCCTGCATGGCCATGCACTGCAACACATAACCCACCAATTAGAATGCATTAAACAACGCACAGCAGCCAATCAACAACAGTCTGCTATAAAGCTATCTACCAATCAACAAACCAGCAAGTAGACAAGGGGAAAATCAAATATTTAATAATATTGCCACATAAGGCAATAAGGTGTGGCTCTGGCCAAAACTAAGTGCACTATTTGGGGACTAGTTCATTTGAGCCACAGAGACACACACATACCTGTGCTCTGGGGGAAGTTGGGGATGTCCTTGTAGTTGAACGCCACCTGGTCCTTCAACAAATCAGCCAGGCCTCCCATCCCTGAGCCGCACACTATGCCCACTAGGGGACGCACAGACGTCTGGGCCATTAGCCAGTCTGCAGTGGCCTTGCAGTCCTCATAGCCATACCTGAGACAGACAGGGATAAAATGTGTTAAGAACAATAATCCAATGGATGCACTTCAGAGTAACATGTCTACCGGTATGTTAAGTGTATTTGTGATTTTGGTTATTAGGTAGGGTACAGATGTTTTCTGAGTAGTAATCCAAGACTGAGTGCTAATGAGGGTGTGCCTCTTGAGAGCATTGATACACACACACATTCCTGCAGAGTCAGAGGAGTCATGCCTCCTCAAAGGGTTTCACAGAAAGGTCAACACTATGTCTAGCCTATTTTGACCCTAAACTATTTCTAACAACATCTGTAGGCCTACAACATGACACCAATTATCTGAATTAATTCGAGCTTTGACTGCAAAAACAGACCCCTTTCTAATTGAAGAACCATGAACACCTACTAATTATAGGTTGTACCACATCATCAACTCACCCCCAAAACATAGGGATTATTCTAAGTTCCTTTACAATGCAATATACAGTAAATAGTATCCTAATTTTGGTAAATTAGGACGCAAAATTACAAGATAGGATCAAATATGATATAATAGGCTCAGGTAAATGGTCTTACATAGAGGATACTTGTGTAAGTTATTCATATGACTTCTCAGCGGCTGATCAGTAAAAAAAATCCAAACACAAGCCTCTTTTCTTCAAAATTGGAGCGTTGCAAGACGAACACGCAGTCCACCCAGTCCCTAAACCAGAAATACTTCTACACCTTCAATACGATCGAAAATCATCATGTTTTAAAATTGTTTATTCTACATTAAAAGGGGATTTGATTGTATGTTTATCTTTCGAAAACGTTCAAGAGCATCTCTATCACCGTATCAGTAGTATCTGCTGCCCATCGCACGTGCTTGCTTTTCTGCCCAAAATATACGGGTCTGTAGAACTCAACATCACATATTCCCCAATTTGGCCATGTGCGACACAATATTGCATTGGAAGACTGCTGAAATAGGGGTAACATTGCCAAGATATGACGGTAGAATGATGCAACATCCTGCACATACTGTACACTAGCCTACATATGCCCCCCGGGAAAGGCAATATGAGAGTGTTAGAATATAATAAAGAAAAAACACCGAAAACCACTCACCCAGTGCTTGAATCGGGAAACATTCTGAAAAAAAATGTGTCTTGAGTTCTTAAAAAAGCAGAGTCGTCGTAAACCGAATAAAATAACCGCAGCAAATCGAATTAACTGGCGGCAAGCTGGAAAAGCTATATTACCTCAAATAAATGAATGATTTGCAATAAATTAAATAAAAGTGGCACCAATAAGTAGCTACTATTATAAGTCTTAAGTAGTCTCGTTGAGAACCGTTATTCAGTAGGTAGTAGTCTCCTGATTGCGTTCTTAAATGTTCCTCTGTTCTTTAAGTCTGAATGGTGTACAGACACCGACATAATTATAGACGTCTCTCCCCTCTGCCACACCTCCTTCTCAAGTGACGCAAATGAATTCAGCTATTCCGATTGGACCAGGCCTCACACCTCCTTAAAGTTAGCAATTTTGTACACTATGAATGTCCTTTGACTGGTCGAAATACGGTATGTTGCAGCTTTAGGTCACTTGAGCTAATAAATAAATGACCGAGATTTCCCCTCCCTTAATTTTCGTCGCATCAAATGGTCGGAATTCATATTAGATGTGTCAGTCAAAGTCATGTGATTGTACTTGGACATCAATCATTGTTTTGAACACCACGCGTCATTCATCATAGTCTTATGTGCTCTGATGACAGCCGTTGACAATTCCGTTATAACGCACATCCTCTCGTGTTATTGTTGCTTTGATGGGGATTACACAAGAACTGGGAGTAACACGCGCAAGATGCATGTGGCGGTCAGCCTATCAGTTGTATATGTGTAAATGTTTATGTTGATGGTCAATGAAAAACATCTGATTTGACATGTTTTTGTTATTGTTGCCAGGGAGATGATGTACAGTATAACAAAGGCCTACTGCACAACTTTTTTTGGCTTGTTATCAAGAGGAAGGATCACATTTAGGTATCTAGGTACATATGTCATAAATGAACGTGACTCATTCTACTGTAGTTGCTTCCTGTTTAATTTAGTTATGGCATACATGTGACATTCCCATACACTTTCCTGTGTTTTTCCTGATCATGTGACCTGACAAGAAGACTTGGGTTTAGACATATACAGCCAGTTATGTATTCAACTGCTATGTGGGATGGATGAAGTAAAGTACAGTGATAAAGATTTAAAATTCAAACCTATTCATTAAGCCTCAGGGGTTGCACCAGAAAGGGGTGGATTTGTACTGTTGTCCCAGTCAAAACAACCAGCCTGAACCTGGTACAATACCACAGTGATGGACATGGACCTTGTGATGTTGTTTGGCACTGAGTGACACACATAAGGACACAGGCACACTTAAGGACATATTATGTTGCCCTTTGGAGTCCACCTTGTTCTGTTCAGATCTGTTATTATTCTTTAGGCCGGAAATGACCCCAAATATGGATGCAGATTCCGACTATAGAGGGAGGTTTTTATTTGTTTTCTCTTTTACACAGAACCCAGGTGGCACGCCTTTAGCTGGACCAATGAGAGAGCTTACCTCCTGTGATGTTACTGTCTAACCTGTTTGCCCAATAAAGATCAATATAAATGTTCCGTAGCCCTTTGAAATCGCTTGTCATCCTCATGAACTGATAAGAACAGCAGAAAAGGGTCAGCTGGCCCGAACACAATATTTGGCAGACTACCTGATCAGCTGGTGTTGGTCGGATCTTCTGTCGCTATCAGGTTGGTATTGTTTACTCTTCTGCAAAGGGTTGAGATGTATTCCCTTATAATTCAATCAATTCAAAGAGTGAAAATTCAAGTCAAAAATATTTGTTATGCCATTTGTTCCATTCCATTAATTTGTTGAATTTAATTGACTCCCTGAATTGATGGAATTGAGGCCTACATACTGTAGTTCCCCGGGTTACTCTCTCTCTCCCCTCACTCCTCACGCCCCCCCCTAAAAACACTACGGACTCTGGACAATCTACCGATCTATTGCACAATTATTATTACCAGCATTTGGCCGCTATTTACTGTATTACTGTCTTTACTGACTGTTCTTTTGCACTGTTTAAATTATTTTATTGTCTGTCATTGAATGTTTCACTTTTAGTATGTCTTGTCTTATCTGTTGTGCCTGTGCACTTTATCTGTCTCACCGCGGGAGAGTGAGAAACGTCCTCTCGATTCCTTTGTATGTCTTGACATGTGAAGAATTGACAATAAAGCCACTTTGACTTTGACTTTGACTTTGACTTAAGCCTGGTGTAAGGAAAGTGCATTTACAAACCCGGCAACCTTTTTAAGGAATAGTTGTGACTAAGCTTCATGCATCTGACCACCGGAACATTCCACCTTCACACTAAAATAGATGACCTCACAGGACACAGACCCCATGATGGGAATTACCTTCATCCCAACGTTCCAGTCATCTAGTGTGAGTGTGTGTGTGTGTGTGTGTGTGTGTGTGTGTGTGTGTGTGTGTGTGTGTGTGTGTGTGTGTGTGTGTGTGTGTGTTTATAAAGTCGTAAGTGCATGTGTGAATGAAATACAAAATACTAGGTACGGCACTTTGTTCTGCCTGAACCAGACTATGATGTCCTATAATGTACCAGGCTGATTCCTTAAAGCAAGTGTATCATCTGATTTAAGTCACATGGCACTAGCATCACGAGAACCACAAATTTAGATTAAGTGATTCAATCTGAAACCACCCCAGTATCCTTATGATTGGCCTTTAGCTCGACAGTATCCGCTACACTCACAGCCAAACTATATATATTACTATATATTTTTTCATACACACAATTCAAAGAATTGGTCAAGGTTTGGGTGTGTTTGTTTTTGCCCAATGTACATCAATGACAGGACACATGTAGCCGACATGTTTATGGGGAGTTCTGTAACAATGTGTGTGTGTGTGTGTGTGTGTGTGTGTGTGTGTGTGTGTGTGTGTGTGTGTGTGTGTGTGTGTGTGTGTGTTGATGCAGAGGGTCATAGCCATAGCCATACAGTAGAAACACAGATAGGACTGGACGATGTGGTGTAATATTATGAGTCTGTGTTAGACATTTAGCATGTGTTGGCGATCTGTGGTACAGATGCAGTAGACAGCTGTGGGAAGTGTGTTGTAATATTATGTAACAAGTGTGAAGTGTGTGTGTGGGGGGGTGAGGGGGGCACAGTGATATCCTTTGGTCATATTTACACAGACAAGAAAGCCAACAGAGTGTGTTTGCTCTTAAACCAGGACGAGATAAGATACAGGTTCACCTCCAATTTAGAACATTTCAGCACCCCTCAGCCAAGCAAGACCAGAGGGCCCTCCTGTGTTGCAGGGTCAGCATCCATTATCGCAATTGAGTCCATTCAGGCGGTATTAAAAATACCTAATTGTCAAATAATGGGCGTTTTTCAATTTATTAATTGAATTTCCTTGAATTCATCTCCTAAATTGAAAGAATTGGAAGTGGACCCTGTAGAGTGGTGTTAAAGGGATGACTTTGGTTGTAGTCGTTTAGCTCTGATAGCTTTAGTTACATATGTTGCTTCCTCCTTATAATGGGGTGGAGCATCTCTTTAAGGCCATGGGATTTACATCCTGTAAGGACAACCAGTAACCTAGTTTGACATTTTTACGTTTATTTGAACGGTGCGAGGGATAATAGGCATCTCAGCTTTCAGCTTCACAGGAATCATAAAGGAATGCCTAGACTTCTGGTCATGTGGAGGTTGCATTGTGACAAAGATGTTTGACATGAGACCCACATCATGGCCACAGCATAGCATCTCACAAGATCATACAACTGAGGGCAAACAAGGGCATTCAATGCTACAAACTGGCTTGGGCACTAGGGTTGGGATCAGTTGAATTTCAATGGCATCCTCCACACACATACCACAGTGCAACAGTATAATTTCCTTATAATTTGAAAACATTTCCAATGTGCAGCAGCAAGAAATGTTACCATATGTTACCATACCATATATACACAGTGCAACTGTTCACATTGCACTGTGGTTTCTGGAGCACACCTTCTTTATGCATGTTCGCTATTCAGTGAATCCAGTAAAACATTTCCAATGCTTTTTCAATAAACTGAAAACAATAAGTTTTTTTTAGATCAAAAGTTTTTCCATTTTTGATTTGGAATTGAAAATTCAAATCACTTCCTGAATTAACTGATTTGAAAGCAGATTGACTATAACCCTGTGGACTGGCTCACGGTTTGGAGGCTTCAGTGAGGAGACATTCAGACTGAAGAAGAGTAAGCCCTCGATGGGCCATTTATTTAAACAGCACAAACCAACACACAGGCCATGGGCACAAAGTCACAGTCACCCTGCCCAGCCCAAGTACACCAAACGCCAGTCCTTTTATCGGACTCCCAGGTGACCCTCATTACTAAGATCAAACTATCCCTGGTGACACTGACATACACATCCACTGACAATAACCCCCCCTCTCAAACACAATACACAACTCCACACTACAACAAAATATCATCTTCAATAATCATGTTTAACACT
>NC_139655.1:13158021-13365521 GCF_951799395.1 Argentina silus
TTATTATTCAGGACTGTCCTCTGATGTTCTTCTCAGCGTGAGCACGTGTAGGCCTATTGCGTTTGTCTCATTGCAGGCGGATGTGGCACGGCCTCACAGAGATGCCGACATTATTAAGTCAAGGGACTGGCCAACTTTGCCGACGCAAAATAGCAAGGAGGCAAATCCACAATAAAGTGCCTGTATTCTGGTTTGCAAAAAAAAAAAAAAAACTCATGCTTTCTAACAGTGAAATAACTTCCAGGCTTGTATCTTAACCATCAACATTAACATGAGAAAGTTGACAAAGGCTGAACAGCCGAGGAACTCTCAACAAGAGACCCATTTACAGTGTACAGTCAGGGAGAGAGAGGCAGAGAAAGGGAGGGGGAGAGAAAGAGAGAGAGGGTGGGAGGAGAAGCTGGGAGGAGAGTTGAATTAATGAATTAAAATGTCCATAGAGAGTGACTGAATACTTTTTCATGTATAAAGAGAGACAGTTAAAACGCAAGAGGAGAAACACTTCAACTTCATCCTGAACTTGAGAACTCACACAGCTCGAGATGCAAGCCGAGACATTCTTGTCATCTTATTACATAATAACTTAGTAACATCCAACCGGAACCGGTACCGAGTGACACTCCAGATTGAGGCGAATCCTTGATTGGTCTTCTTTGGTAAATTCGGTCGTTGGCTAATGGTTAAACTTTGTTTATATCAATGGTTTTGAAATAATCATTCGATTATTTTATTTTAGAATTATAATGGCAACAATGTAGACTAGAATATTAATCAGAATCAAAATCTGTAGACAATGTAATTTGCGGATCTCGTGAACATGCGTGTGACAGAATTGTCAGAAAGTGCGCATCGCTCCAAACCGTGAAGTCCGCACTTTTCAGTCTGATATAGTCAACTTGAACATTACAGCATTTTATTTTCATAATTTTTGTACAGTAAACAGTTTTTAATTTATTTCAAAATTGCATTCAACGAGAGACTATTACTAATCAACATAAGGTAAGTCATTTTTGAATCACTAGGCCTTGCTACTGTACAGGCCTTTCCTACGTTTTCATATGCTTTCAACCTTAAACATCTCCAAGTTATTGTGGTAGCAGCATATACTAGCAGAGACTTTTCATATCATAGTCAATCATAATGTATAGAGAAAGGGAATGTTTTCATTGCTATATTGGTTTTGATATTACAAAGCAGAAAGCACAGGTGCACCCACAAGCAGAAGTGCTGAGTAGTGGCAACAGGTGCCTCTTAAAGTGGTCAGAGCAGCTCTGTGTGTCTCACTGTTGAGGGCTGGACTTTTGACACACCTAATGAAATAATAGGGAGAGTAATACATATTGTTTTACTACTTTTGTATGCATCTGCATTGTAGCTGATAAAAACGGCTGTCATAGCATGTTTTATGTTGACAGGATTTGAATGTGTTTTATTGTTTCTTTAAAAATATCTGCAGGTGTCTGCTACTAACCATGTAGCTACTGTAGCCTGTATGTGTTAATGTACAGGAAGGCTAATTTTCATCATTCCCCCTGTGTCAAATTCTGGGGCAAAATCACTGCACTTAAAATCAGAACCACCTAGTTAGAGGCAGGGTTAGGGGCAATTTCATTTCAATTCAGTCAATTCAGGAGATGAGCTGACATTCCAAATATAGCATTGAAAAGCTCCATATTTCCAATAAGGATTTTTAAAAAGTGTTATATATATACTGGAATGTCCTGACTGAACTGTAAAGGAGTTCACCTCAAGGCTGGTTAGACGAGGCAAGGGTTTAGTTTCACACCTTAGGGAAAACAACCACTGACCCGGGACTCAGTGGAAGATGGCCAATCACCATGGATACCGACAGGAAGCCGACAAATTACCCCAGGACACAAACAAACACTGCTTCACTATTGTATAACATCCATCTCCTCCTGACTAAAAGTTAGAATGGGAATCGTACTGGCCAGACCCCCATTCACATTTACTTACTGATTGGCTACAGTTCTCTGTTAGGTTTACTATGTGAAAAAGGGACACACAATGTTGAAGTAAAAGTACAGTAAATGCCCTATATAAATCACAGTGATGCTATGATTTTGGTCACACTTTGTGATTGATGTAATTGTCCAGAGGTGAACGAGGAATTTAAGTTGTTTTAATGTTTACATGGATCGCTCTGAAGTAATGCCTGTGTTGAGTGAATGTTATGAGTTTCTTCATGTGTAATGATCATGTAATCACTGTTTTACTCTGGTGAACAGCGGACTATAAAATAAAGTGTAACCAGACCTTATTCTGTGCACGTATGTTGTTCAAGACATCTTGTCAGTCTGAGGATTTCTTACTTGTGGTTGTTCACGTGCTATTGAGTCATCATTTGTGGATTTTATGTTTGTTGTTGTTAGGATGTTGTTTTAGTGTTTGCATGGTTTGTTGTGGTGTTTGCTTGGTGTTGTGTAGAGGTTGTAGGGGTACTTTCGTAGTGTGGAGACACAATACAGGGGCAAGGAGTTTGGAGGATTAGCCTCATTTGGAATACCAATGAGTGTCCTTTGTCATAGATCTGTTTCTTTATACCTTTCACCCCTCCCTCCCTCCCTCCCTCTCTCTCTCTCTCTGCCTCTCTCTTGCTCTCCCTCACACCTCTCGCTCTCTTTCCCTCCACCTCTCTTTCTTTTTTCTCCTGATTCGTGATTCTCTCAATCTAATTCCTCTATATTTTCCCTTCTCTGCCCCCTCATACTGTCAAAGATACACACACACACACACACACACACACACACACACACACACACACACACACACACGCACACTCTCTTTCTCTCTCTCTCTCTCTCTCTCTCTCTCTCTCTCTCTCTCTCTCTCTCTCCCTCCCTCTCTCCCTCTCTCTCTCTCTCTTTCTCTCTCTCTCTCTCTCTCTCTCTCTCTCTCTCTCTCTCTCTCTCTCTCTCTCTCACTCAGTCGTATTTTTCAATGGTGGCTTTTGTCCCTTTCATCTCCTCTCTAAACAAAGGATTCTTGTGCACACAGGACAGAGAGAAGGAGAGAGAGATGGAGAGAGGGAGAGAGGGAAAGAGAAAGTATGGGTTGAGAGGAAGACTCAAAAGTATTAAAGTGAATTTGAAAGGAAAGGCAAATAATCATCACAGCTTACGAGAATGATACGTCTCACAATTGCTGTCTTGTATGAGTGTGTTTTTACTGTATGTGTGGGTGGGGAGTTCAGAGGTCAGCTGTGAATGTACTCAGCCTATCACACGTGCCTTTCTAAAGCCCCCCCTCCCCATCTTAGTATTCAGAGCACAGAAATCAACACAGATCTCTATTCATACTCACAGTGTGAGCTCCAGCACCAGAGAGAGAAGGGAGGCGAAAGAGGGGGAGAGGGGGGAGAGAGAATGGAGTAAGAGAGTGGGGACAGAGAGAGAGAGGTCAGAAAGGAGAGAGCGTATCAGATCGCCTTAGTTCCCTTGCTTTTGTTTTAGTTGGTTATTTTTTTTATTGGGTCCGGAAAGCAGAGGCAGGGAGAGACAAAAGGACCATTTAGTTAGGGAGAGAGAGAGAGAGGGAGAAAAAAAAGAGGGATAGACAGAGAGAGAGAGGGTGAAAGAAAGAGGGATAGACAGAGAGAGAAAGAGAGAGAGGGAAACTGTTCAAATGAGGATAAGATACAAAGTGTACAAGGATGCACAGGCTCTAGTCGTACAGAAACAATAGGTATATATTAGGGGAGGCTGATGGGGGTAAAAATTGGAGGACAGGCTCATTGTAATGCATGGAATGGGATGAGGAATGGTATCAAACATGTGGGATCATGTCTTCTCAAATCACAGCATCTTACACACCGACCAGACTGATTAGAAAGGGAAGATTAGTGCTAAGTTGCTAACTAAAGGTCTGTGAAACTTGGCATGAGACCTGATGTATATCCTGTTTGAGTTGTTTGAGCTACAGCCTATTATAGTAGAGTATTCAGACGGGGTCGGGCTGAGCATCATCATCAGTGGACTTGACTGTTACAGTTGTGATAGGGCAACAGTGTGAGCCTGCTTAGAGTAGGAACAAGCCAACAACTATAGAATAGTAACTAAGTAGCTTTGGATAAAGAGTCTGCTTAATGACATACAAGACCTTGGTTATAAGAAGATAGAAAGAGACGAAGTGATAAAGAAAGAGAGATAAAGTGTGTGATCAAACAATAATGGCTGATCTCAGAATCTTTCATTCAGAGTTATTAAAAGACTCATTTTCTGTTCCCGGTCTTGGAGGGGGAATAAGAAAAGGCCTTTTCCCGCTGGTCTTGATCCAGCTACCGTGGTGTGCTGCAGACACATGTGAGTGAGTTAGCCTTATAGAGGGCTTTTAATATGAAAGAGCAGCTGTGCCTTCATGCTGAAAGGGGGCTTTTACTTTGAAAGGGCAGCTGCTTCTGCTGAAAAGAGAGAAGTTTTAATGGGCCACCTTGGACAGCCACAAGCCTGCCTCTGTCCACTTGAAAAATGTGCTAATGTGTTACATTTATAATCTCCCTCTCTTTCTCTCTTCCTTCCATCCCCCTGCCCGCCCCGAAATGTTCCGCTCCTGTCATCTCTTTCATCCTTATCAACCTTTCTCCCCTTCCTTTCCTCTTCTCTCCTTTCTCACATACCCCCTCCTTTATTTCTTGTTTTTTTCTTGTTCTCATCCTCTTTCTCCCTCTTACCCTCTCTATCTCTCTTCACCCCTTCACCCCTCTCCCTCACTCCTTTTACTATCCCCCCATCTTTACCCCTCTCTCTCATTATCCAATATCAACTCCTCACCATTTCCAAACCCTCTCCCACCTTCTCCACCCTTCACCTCTCCCTCCTCCTCTCCCCCCTCCCCCTAAAGCTGCAGCAATGACCTCGGCCACTCCCCCCTCCTCGCAGGGCTCCTCCCCCCAGAAGGTGTGTCACTCTCAGACGCAGACTGACGTTCTGAAGCCCCTACTGGGGGCTGCAGGGGGGGCTGCTGCAGCGACGGGGGGGCCAGGGGTGGGGGCCGCGCTGCGACGGAGGCGCCGTGTGCTCTCCAAGGACGGGCACAGCAACGTGCGCATCGAGCATGTGAGCGGGCTCGGGGCGCTGTACCTGCGCGACATCTGGACGACCTTCCTGGACATGCAGTGGAGATACAAGCTCTTCCTGTTTTCAGCTACCTTCGCAGGGACCTGGTTCCTGTTCGGAGTGCTGTGGTACCTGGTGGCCCTGGTGCATGGAGACCTACTGGGTGAGAAGGGGGGAGAGGAAGAGAAGGAGAGAGAGAGAGAGAGAGAGAGAGAGAGAGAGAGAGAGAAAGGGGCAAGAGGAGGAAGAGAGAACTATGTTAGAAAAGAGTGGGAGAAAGAGAGAGAGGAAGAAGGAAAGACAAAAGTGCAAGAGAGTGTGAGAGAAAGAACATGAACAAGACAAGCCATGATAGAGCAACAAAGAGAAGACCAGTTCTAGTATAATTGAATTACACCTCCCCAAACCCCAACATTAATCCTTTGCCCTCTTGTGCTCTATCTTGCTAGATGTTCAAAGATTCCATATATCAAATATCTCTCTCACATCCTTGTCTCTCCCCCAGAGTTTGACCCGCCCTCCAACCACACTCCCTGTGTGATGCAGGTCCAGACCCTGACCGGGGCGTTTCTCTTCTCTTTGGAATCCCAGACCACCATTGGCTATGGCTTCCGCTGCATCACGGAGGAGTGTCCCGCCGCCATCATCCTCCTCATCCTCCAGCTCGTCATCACCATGGTGATGGAGATCTTCATCACCGGCACCTTCCTCGCCAAGGTACCTGTTTTAGTTATTTAGTTAGTTAGTTAGTTAAATGGTTAGTTATAGTGAGATTTCAAAAATATTCAATAGAAAATCTCCATTGAATATTCATTTTAGTCTAGGATTAGGCTTAATCTGTGTCCCCTAAAACAACTGTACCACTCACAGCTCATCAGCAGGGACAGAATCTACTGCATCCATAAACAATGTTTAACAGTGCCATACTGTGGCCACAGGAAACCCTGGACTACCTACATTTTTATTGAAAACATACACAGAGTATGACACTACAGCTGTCCTATAGGCCACATTCAGCCCTCTCCCTCTCTCCCTCTCTTCCTCTCTCCCTCTCTCCCTTTCTCCTCTCTTCCTCTTATCTATCAGGGTTATTATCATTCTCACCCCTCCTTAATGGGAGTTATCTCCCAACCACTCTCTATCTCTCCTGATTGTGGGTTGTTATTGCATGGTTACGTGTGGTGTTTATGTACCAGGGTTTTAATACCCCCTTGCACCCCCTTTCTCCTCTCCCGTGGCTCCCTCAGGTGGCGCGGCCCAAGAAGAGGGGTGAGACGGTAAAGTTCAGTCAACACGCCGTGGTGTCCAATCACGAGGGGCGACCTTGTCTCATGGTCCGAGTGGCCAACATGCGCAAGAGCCTGCTGCTGGGCTGCCAGGTAAACATCATGGAGACGTTGTGTGTGCTTGCATTTTTGTGTGTGTGTGTATGTGTGTGTGTGTGTGTGTGTGTGTGTGTGTGTGTGTGTGTGTGTGTGCGTGTTTCTCTCATATCCTCTCTCCCACCTCTCACTCACTTCCTGTCCTGCCCTCTCCTGTTATGTAATGGCTGTCTTTACCATGCTTTACCACAAACATCACTCCATTTTGGATCTCAGGTGACGGGGAAGTTGCTCCAGACGTCCCTGACTAAAGAGGGAGAGACGGTGCGACTGGACCAGAGGAACGTGCCCTTCCAGGTGGACACGTCCAGCGATAGCCCCTTCCTCATCCTCCCCCTCACCTTCTACCACATCATCGATGACAGCAGCCCCCTCCGTGCCTGGGCTGCCAAAGGTATCATTGTCAATGTTTACTATTTACTATATATAATATACTAGTATATTATCTAATATGTTAGTTATTTCATTGAGACGCTGGTTCGTTTGTAAGGTGCTGTTGTAGTGTAGAATATGTGGTCCAGTTTACAACACTTGTGTGGTGTCCTTGTCTTACCTGAGGACTTAGTATGTTTGGTTAGGCTATTGATCTCTCATCACATGTAGTTGAGATGCTTGTAACCTGTTCCTCTGTCTGCTTGGTGTCTGTGCCATAGGTAGCTGTAGTGTAAATGTGGCTTCAGCCTACCATAATAAGTACAGTCAGTGAAGTTGTTGTTAACTTTCATCACCTTGCTTGACTCCTGGGCATCAATGGGAGGAGAGGGACATGCTGTGTGTGTTTGGAGAGAGGGAAGGTAGAATTCAGGGGTTAAAGGTATGTGTTGTGGTAGATAGAGGGCACTTGGAAGTGTGGGGGTGGGGGTGGGGGTGTACAACGAGGTTTAGGCGAGTGTGTGCATGGAGATTGGAGTGTATGTGTGTGTGTGTGTGTGTGTGTGTGTGTGTGTGTGTGTGTGTGTGTGTGGATTCGTGTGCATGCATGCATGCGTGTCTACAATGTGTTTGTGTTTGTGTTTATGTTTGTGTTTGTGTTTATGTTTGTGCTTGTGTGTGTGTGTGTGTGTGTGTGTGTGTGTGTGTGTGTATGTGCGTGTGTGTATTTGTCAGGTTGGTTTGGGGACTGGGGTTGTCAGAGGGAGAGGGGTCTTTCTGAGGAATGTGCATGTCAGAGAGTGCCAGAACATCTCTCATTAGAACACAATGCCGTACAGTTCGCAGCCCAGACAGATTCTGTTACAGGAGCTGAGGCCTCTCATCACTAATGCTAACACTGGTAACGGTGGGGGCCCATTACTGATGGGTACTGATCGCTGCTCTCCCGGTCCCCTCCTCTCTCCTCCTCTCCTCTCCACTTCACTCTACGGCTCTCACTCCTCTCTGCTCTCCTGTCGGCTACTGTACCCTACTAGCCTCTGGCTGGTGCACGATGATGGTGTTTTTGTTTTGTTTTGCATCTATTTTTCATGACAACTTTCATCACTGCATTTACATTACATGTATACAGTAGCTCATGACAAACGTCAGCCAAGACAGCTATATTCCCCCGCTCCTTCATGTGGTCTTGCATATCTATCTTCTTTGATTTGATTTGATTTGATACCATTTCTCATTCCATTCCATGCATTACAATGAGCCTGTCCACCGATTTCTCAGATTTTCTACCTCTACCAGACTCTCCAGCTCTCCTCCCTCCTAACCCCCTGTGACTATCTTTCATCACATCTCCCATGTCGACTACACCCCTACTTTGCTCATTCATTTATTACTCTATGTATCCTTATCTCTCCACCTCTCTCTTCCTGTACACTTTTTCTCTCTCCTTTTAGCATTTTTCATTCTCTCTTCCTCCAACCGATAATGGGTCTCTATGTAGTTAGGGCCAGACTCCTCCTGGGCTGTGGTGAGATCATATAGCATTGTGTTACTGTACACCTAATAGGCCATTCTAATGATGCCAAATCCTTAATAGTATTCCATTTGGCTTTGGTTTCACACTGTGTATCTAGAAAATGTGTTCTTTTAGAAAAATAATAGAACAAATCTCAGTACCATATAAAAGTATCAGCACACTAATAATACATAATGCTTATCCCACTACCACAAATGCTATCTACCAATCTTTCCTTTAATTTAGTCTCCCTGCAGAGTAGCTCTCAACTCAACATCATGCATTGATGTGCATATGAATTAATGGGGAATTTAAAAAAAAATTGTTAGCAAAGAATTGGTGACACTGTTAGGACTTAGTTTCACATTGTGTACCTAGAAAATCTGTCATCTAAAAAAAATATTGAATAACCTATAGTATCATCAACATACTTATCTAATCATGGTACTGATGGTACAAAATCCTAATTCACTGCGTCTAGTTTGTAATACGGCCTCTGCATAGAAGCTTTCATCTCTCTGTGATGTACCTCTGTAGATTTGGGGGCACATGGATGGGGGCTTTGGGGATAGGTGACACTGTTAGGAGCATCAGCTCTAGTAGATTTGGGGGCACATGGATGGGGGCTTTGGGGATAGGTGACACTGTTAGGAGCATCAGCTCTAGTAGATTTGGGGGCACATGGATGGGGGCTTTGGGGATAGGTGACACTGTTAGGAGCATCAGCTCTAGTAGATTTGGGGGCACATGGATGGGGGCTTTGGGGATAGGTGACACTGTTAGGAGCATCAGCTCTAGTAGATTTGGGGGCACATGGATGGGGGCTTTGGGGATAGGTGACACTGTTAGGAGCATCAGCTCTAGTAGATTTGGGGGCACATGGATGGGGGCTTTGGGGATAGGTGACACTGTTAGGAGCATCAGCTCTAGTAGATTTGGGGGCACATGGATGGGGGCTTTGGGGATAGGTGACACTGTTAGGAGCATCAGCTCTAGTAGATTTGGGGGCACATGGATGGGGGCTTTGGGGATAGGTGACACTGTTAGGAGCATCAGCTCTAGTAGATTTGGGGGCACATGGATGGGGGCTTTGGGGATAGGTGACACTGTTAGGAGCATCAGCTCTAGTAGATTTGGGGGCACATGGATGGGGGCTTTGGGGATAGGTGACACTGTTAGGAGCATCAGCTCTAGTAGATTTGGGGGCACATGGATGGGGGCTTTGGGGATAGGTGACACTGTTAGGAGCATCAGCTCTAGTAGATTTGGGGGCACATGGATGGGGGCTTTGGGGATAGGTGACACTGTTAGGAGCATCAGCTCTAGTAGATTTGGGGGCACATGGATGGGGGCTTTGGGGATAGGTGACACTGTTAGGAGCATCAGCTCTAGCTTCCAGTGCACTAGTGCGTGAATCCTCCTGGTACATTGTAGTTGTTGAAGGGGGTGAGGAGAGATGGAGAGAGAGAGATTGTAAAGACTGTCTATATGAGCACTGTTAGAACTGCTCAAATCAGTGGTCTAGAACAACATTAGTACATCCCTCCAACTGACCAGACTGTGTCTCCCACATACCAGGCATTGTGTGTCTGACTATGTGTGTGTGTGTGTGTTTGTGTGTGTATCCACGCACGTGTGTGATTGCATTTGTGTGCATGTGATTGCATTTTTGTGTGTGTGTATCTGTGTGTGATTGCATTTGTGTGTGTGTGTGTGTGTGTGTGTGTGTGAGTGAGTGTGTATAAGTGTGTGTGCTTGCATTTGTGTGTGTGTGTGTGTGTGTGTGTGTGTGTGTGTGTGTGTGTGTCTGTTCGTGTGTGTTACGAAACCCTGTGTTTTGGACTCAGTGAGAGCAGCACTGGGTCTGGGTTAGGGTAAGGACTGTTTTGACAGATGACAGAGAACAGCTTTGAGTGTGGGATGTTGATGCAGGTGTGTGCTTGTTTGAGTGTATATGCCTTGTAGCGTATCAGTTGTGTATTATAGGTTGTGTGTTGATGAATGAGAATGCGCATGTGTATTGAACTGTAGTACTGTATCACAGTATAATTATAGATATTTGTTTAGGATATGTTCAACTATGAATGATAGTGTGCAGTGCAGTGTGTTTAAATGATGTGTATCTGAAAATATAGGTGTATTTTGTATGTTTTGTCATGAATATGGATATATATTTGGCGCAGTCCTTTGTGTTCAGTAAGGAGTGTGTGACCTCTTCTACTCACACATGAACTTTCCTCAATGGACTCTGTCACTGTTTATATCTGAGTTAGCAGGGTGCGGATGTTTTTAGTTTGGTTCTCTTTAGCTCTGGTTTTACCTTCAAAAGGCCTGCAGCATCTATTCCAGTTATTATATGATCTAATTTCAATAGTGAAGTAGGTCGGTAGCTATAATTTGCTAAAATTATTGTAGAGTTAATGTTATGGTCTCTGGTTTACATTGTCTTTCATTACGTGTGTCCTAGGAGGAGGATGGACAGACCCAGAGCTGGCAGACTTTGAGCTGCTGGTAATCATGAGTGCCACCGTGGAGCCCACCTCTGCCACCTGCCAGGTGCGCACCTCCTACCTGCCTGACGAGATCCTGTGGGGGTACGAGTTCCCCCCCGTCATCTCCCTGTCCCCATCGGGGAAGTATGTGGCCGACTTTGCCTTCTTTGACAAGGTGGCAAAGACCAAGAACCCGCCCCTCTTTAAACAGGCCCCTCCTCCAAGCCCGGCCTCACACTCCTCCCGTCACCATGGGAGCAGAGGGGGCGCGGAGGAGGGGGCGGACCCGGAGAAGATGAGGCTGGAGGAGAGCTACAGGGAGGAGAGGGGGAGGGACAGGGGTAGAGTGAGAGATAGCAGCCCCCTTAATGTCCGTATTAGTAATGTTTAGAGAGAGAGAGAGAGGGAGAGAGAGAGAAAGAGAGAGAGAGAGTGAGGGAAAGGGAGAAAAGCTCCGTGTGTAGGGTGAACATTTTTCAATTGACAATTAAGAATTAAATGATGAAGGGATGAGCTGTTTATTGGATGAGCTCCACTTTTCTAAAACGTGAACACACATTTATGTCACACACACACACACACACACACACACACACACACACACACACACACACACACACACACACACACACACACACACACACACACACTGGTGTTTTGAACCTGATGTGAGTCTATCGCCCCCTTACGGAGGATAAAGAACAGGCTTTAAGCGGACATCATACTGTACATGTACTGTAGCAAGATGGACTATGGCAGCTCTTGTAATCCTCAGATATCTGTATTTTTTCATGAAAGGACTCTTTGTCGCCCAATAGTTGACTGGTTGACCTGGACATAATCACAGAGTCATGGTACTGTCCTTTAGAACACAACAAGGGTACTCTGTGGGACATAGGAGGAAATACTGGAAGCTATTTTTCTGGAAGGATTTTGTTGAAATATATCATATGTATGTATATAAATGTGTTCCTAATGATGACCGTACTTATTGATTTGAGCATACTGAATATACTGCTTACTGTATGTTTAGTATTTCTGTTTTTTTTTCCTGTTTTCTTTCCACTGGAATATACTGTATGTATTGAGGATGTATGTTAACATTTACTAAAAGCACTTTAACTTGATGGAAAATGGTACTTTACACAAGGAGAGTAATGGGACTAACTTCATGCGCTGTGACATACCTGTAGCTGCCCTCTGTGTGTGTCTGTGTGTGTGTGTGTGTGTGTGTGTGTGTATGTGTATGTGTGTGTGTGTGTGTGTGTGTGTGTGTGTGTGTGTGTGTTTGTGTGTGTGTGTGTATGTGTGTGTTTGTGTGTGTGTGTTCTCCACAATGAGAGAGAGAGAGAGAGAGAGAGAGAGAGAGAGAGAGAGAGACATACCCTTATGTTAACCCTTTAGATAGTTGATCGTCCAGAGAGAGAGAGAGAGAGATGATTAGTTCTGGTCCGTCTGAATGTGAGTCTGCATGTATGTGTGTTTTAACATATGCATGTTCATGTGTATTGACAGTATGTGTATTTTTAAAAAGTTGTATACATCCTTAGACTGCTCTTCTGCACCTGATCACCCCGAGAGGCCATTTTGAATATGCGATGTGAATATGGGTGTTGATGTGCAGTCAGTGTCATTTTTACTGTAATTTTCACCAACTCTTCCCTATTCTCATCGTTATCATTATGAGGATATTGAAGTCTGTCACTATTTTGCCAGTAAAGAGTTGACTTGTGACTGTTTCTAATGCCTGTCTGAGCTGTGTAAGGGGAGGGAGGGACTATGGATCATATCTTTGACTGTTTATACATACTGTATGTTGGCCAGGTTTCTCTCCTGACACTGGAGGCCCATAATCCTAACAGCTAATACTATGAATTGCCTGTTTTAATAAATGTGCTGATTTAAAACAGCTTTCTATTGCGTCTGTCTCTGTCTTGTCAGGCTGCCACACCAAACCCACACTAGCCTCAACAGAAACATGCACTAGAAATATTACATAGTGCCTTTTCATGTACACATGCACACTTATGCACCAGTACCTTTCACATGACTTGTATTCAAAAGGGGCTGGTTTAACAGGAAAACATTGACTGATTTATGGAATTGCTATGTGATATGTATAGCCATCCCCAACAGTTGTTGTCATGCCAAGCAGTGCAGAAAGTGATTCTAGCCTGAGTCTCACATTTACCATTTGGGATAGGAGAGTCCATATTAGATGGAAAATGTGAGCCAATATAAGCATGGAAATTATGCAATTCCTTCTCATTATAGTAACAGGTTGATGTGATGAAATCATCACCTTCATTTATTCCACTGAAGTTCAGTAAGGTGGTTTTAGGTAAAAACCCACCCCTCCCCAACCTGGCCATACTAATCTCAACTGTATAGATGTAGTCTCTTGCTTTTTTGTTTGTGACAATTAAATTCCCCTCCTTTCACCTTCCCTCCCACAGACAATTTCAGGTACACATTACTCTACCGGATGTGTGACTTCAGACATCAATCAGCTTCTACAAAAACATGTCTAAAGGTGATTATCGCTGTGGCTAGGAAGACGGGAAGGAAGACGTCAGCAGCTGTCTCTGTGTGGTGAGGCCTTTTCTGGTGCTTAGTAACACGTTTTTTTACTATGCTCTGCAGCCTTCAAAGTGTTGCACGATACTTTACATGGTCCGATGCATTCAAATGTGGAACTATTTCTATAAACAAATTAGTGTTTCACATTCTAACACAGATGTGTTGAAACTTCCTTTACAAGGGGAAGATGGTGCTTGTACAGACGGACATGCATGAATAAACATTATATATGGTAAAGTACGTGTGAAAAGCCCCCAAAATGACATGTCTTAGGTAAATATTCCAGTGACATAAGAGTTATATGAATAGAAGTTGTGTGGATCACATACAGTATATGGTATACAGTATATATATATTTATATACACTCACCAAACACTTTATTAGGAACACTAAACTGGGTAGGGCCTCCCGTTGCTCTCAAAACAGCCTCAATTCATTGATTCCATTGATTCCACAAGATGTTGTAAACATTCCTTTGAGATGAGTGTGCATTCAGTTTGGTGTAAGGCTACACAGGAAGTTGTGTTGGTGGGTGTTTTTTTTCTTCTAAGGTTTCATATGTGAGCACATTTTTAGCACAGAAAGCAAAACAGACATTTAATCTGTCGTTAAAGATGAATATGTTGTCTCTTCTACTCATCTTTTGGCTTGGTGCCAACACAGGTAATAAATGTTGTTTATTTGTTGTATACATGTTGATGTTTTGGAATGGTTTTGGAATGTATTACTTTACTGATATGGGGCTTAGAAGCACTGTATCCTTTTTATGTCTTTATTATTATTAATTGAGTAGGCTACAGTTTACATACTGTAGCATTAGGATACAGTAGGTGTTGTTGTGTACAAACATTTTCATACTTATGGTCTGATGAGAAATAAACTTGAAAAATATTTTTTTGCAATGTCCTGTAATAATCCTCAGTTATATAGACATTTTACATTTACATTTGAGTCATTTAGCACATTTATTTACATTTACATTTGAATCACTTATTCAGAGCAACTTACAATAAGCACATCCGTCTAAAGTAAGTGAATCAACTACACATCACATTTACTTATTATTTTTTGTATGTAAAAGTTCAGGTGCCGAACAGAAATGGTCAAAGATGCATCTGTGACATAAAATAACTATGTATAATATAACACATACAGTATATCAATTTATTACTGAGTGATTCTAAGTTGCATAAGACTAAAATGAACCTGTTACCCACTTTGTAGGAGTCCTGTCAGAACCCTCTCCTGTGGTCCAGTACAGCCTGAAGGGAACCTCCATCTGTCTGAATGTAAAAGAACCTACTGCGCCACTCACTGGAGTTAAATGGAGTGTCCATACGGATTTTATAGTGGTTGATGATAAAGTCTCTCCCAATTACAAGGAAAAGGTAGATTATATCCATATGAACCACTCTCTGTGCATTAAGAATCTGGTAGATACAGACAGTGGGACTTACACTGTAATTGCAAACAAAGACATTTGGAAAGTGTCAACTACTTCATACAGACTAACAGTACAGGGTGAGTTTTGTACTTTTTTATCAGTTCTGAAAAATCTGATGCACGTTTCTGCTATGTATGAAAGAACCAATTGACCAGTCAAGCATGTACAATAACATTTCTCTTTTAAAACTCCATTCGTTCCTATAGAGGCTCTTCCCAGACCAGTCATGAAGACGTCATTTTTCCACTATAACTCAAGTGTGGGACTCTGTATCATCACAGTGAACTGTTCAGTCCAAGATGACTGGACGTTCTCTTCCTGTGTCGGGGGTCAGTGTACACTGATAGAGCAGTCACTGTCACTCAATGGGATCAACATCACCATCTCCAATGACAATGGAACCATCCGATGTACAGGCAGCAATCATGTCAGCACACAGACCTCTCTACCCTATGAGGATAAATGTAAGCTAAATCATACTGCTTCCTGCTGGCAATTTTAGATTAGATTAGATTAGATTCAACTTTATTGTCATTGTGCAGAGTACAAGTACAGGGACAACGAAATGCAGTTAGCGTCTAACCAGAAGTGCAAAATAGCAGAAAGTGCAATGAACAGTATCTACAGGTAGTGCAATATATGAGCAGTAAGTAGTGCAGTATAAGTAGTGCAGTATAATTTACTACTTTATATGCCTTGATTTATCCCAAACAAGCTCCTTGTTTACAGTTTCAAAGGGTAATAAAGCTGTTCTGTAAATACACCTACCATAAATTTGGTGTAACGTTTTATAATGAAATTGTCATTACCGTATTTAGAATACTTCTCCTGTAGATATTAGAGGGATTTTACCCATTAATAACTACGATTGTCCTGGGATCAGTGCCTACAATACTACCTATACACTACACCATTTTCCATGGGGAAGGTGTTGTTCCTGTCTCTGTGGGCAGACTCTGTATCTGTGACTTCTCAGGTGTTGGCGAAAAGGACAGCGAGGCCTCAGCCCCATCGATGAACATCATCGTTGTTCCTCTTGGGTGTGTAGGTCTTGTGCTGTTCGTACTTGTTTGTGTCATCATATGTCACAAAAAACAACAAATCCATGCAATGGATGATCCACCACAGGTACGGTACATTCTGCATAACTCACTCAGCTATGAATATACAGTAATCAAAAGATGGGTTGTTGGTGCAATTTCTCATTCAAGCTCCACGGTCTCTGCAGGTTGACACTGTTTACAGTGATGTGCAGCGAAAAGCAGCAGCAGCACTGAACCACAGCATGGGCACAGTGAACACTTCACCAGGAGATCCAGTCTACAGCACTGTGAACCAACCACTACCAGTAGCAGCAGCCGCAGCAACAGCAGCAGAGTGCTACCCAGTGGACAGAGTGAGTGGTTTATCAGAGAAAGGGGCAGCTCCACAACGCCCCCCACAGGTCGACACTGTCTACTGCACTGTACAGTTACCACTGCATCACCCAGAGGAAAATGTCGACACTTCACCAGAGGAGAGGGCGGAAGCACAGTCACAGTGTCTGCCTCAGATAGATTCAGTCTACAGCAATTTGCAGAAACCAGCAGTAGCAGAGCGCCACCCTGTGAACAAAGACATTAACATTTCACCAGAGTAGACAAGGGAAGCACAGTGCACTGTTGAGGCTGTGGGTTGATCCTCTGTGATGTGTATGCAGTACCAGAAGAAGCAGTGGAGCGCCACCCAGTGGACAAAGATTCAGATTCAAGACCCTGGTGCTCGCCTACCGGGCAGCAAAGGGAACAGCCCCTCCTTACTTGCAAGCAATGGTCAGCCCCCAAACCCCTGCCCGATCACTGCGCTCTTCCACCTCGGCTGGCCGCCTGGCACCGCCACCTCTACGTGGATGCAGCAGTCGCGCTATTCGGTCACGGCTTTTCACTGTCCTGGTGCCCCGCTGGTGGAACGAGCTTCCCACTGCTGTCAGGACTGCAGAGTCACTACCTATTTTCTGCCGTAGACTGACCCATCTCTTCAGGCTACATATTGACTGTCCCTCCTAAAGACCTCTTCATCCCCACTACTCCACTGTACAGTTTCTCTACTGTAAATAAAAAAAATAAAAAAACATTAAAAAAATAATGATTCCTTCTTCTAGCATTGTGACTGCCAATAGACCCTGGTCCTAGCATAGATTTGTTTTTCTTATGATGACTGATGTCTAGATGATTCACTTACTTAGACAAATGTACTTGTTGTAAGTCGCTTTGGATAAAGGCTTCTGCTAAATGTCTGAAATGTAAATGTAAATGTACAATGGGAGAGCTTCGAGAGGACAGAGGGTGGAAGAACAGGGCACTATACTGCATCCCAATACCCCACCCTTTTCCTGCACTTGTTCACTTCAACGCATGGATTAAAAGCACAGGAGTAGCAGTACCACACTACCAAGGGTAGAATCCTAACTTGAGATCTGTGTGAGCACAGTAAATTGAATCATCACGTGCATTTGCCATTGACATCAATTCAAGATTTACACAAATGTCGGAGTTACACGTGCGGGATCTCGAGTTAGGATTCCACCCAGTGGTTAAAGGAGACGATAATCAGACACTGTTTTACTGCACATCCAGGGAAACTGTCTGTTGGCCCTCCTCTGTCTGAGATGTTAGATATATGTGTAATTTCTTCCGCAGCAACACAATAATTTTCAGGTTTGCAATGAGACAAAATAAAGAGATCTGAAGGTCTTCTGAAGGTCAATGGAATTTGATCTTGGAGGCCACAGGTCCTTGTCCCCCTACTCCCTTTCCCTAGCACCTGGTGTTGTTTTTTCTCTGCGTTGTGTTTTGAGTTGATAGGTTGCTACTGCTATTGGCCAAAGGTGAGGGGCACATAGAATACTTGGAGATACTTGGACAATTCTAACAGAGGCCCACTGACAACTGTGTCTGTTCACTCTCCTCTGACTGAGGCCTACTGACATTCATGTGATTGAGCCTGACACACTGAGTCAGGTTGTAAGGAACAAATGACATAGGAAAAGAGGTTACGGAAACAGACTATAATTACTGTTTATATGTTTAAGGAATCATTTGATTGTGTAAAATTACTCTGTATTGTACAAATCATATTGTTTATTCATTTGAAAGCAAGGTATTAAAAGCCATGCAGATGATCTCCAGAAATGTTTCAACCCCTCTTTCACCCTTCATTTAATTCCAACCATATCTGATGAGAGGTGTTTTACAAAAACTGTTTATTGTACTGTGTTTATTATTTACTGTGTCCTCGGGTGTGTTGCCATTGACCACGACCATTGATCTGACAGGAGAGAGAATGGTCAGCCCTCAAACCCCTGCAAGATCACTCCGCTCCTCCACCTCGGCTGCCCGCCTGGCACCGCCGCATCTACGTGGATGCAGTGGCCACGCTACTCGGTCACGGCTTTTCACTGTCCTGGCGCCCCGCTGGTGGAATGAGCTTCCCACAACGGTCAGGACTGCAGAGTCACTTCCGATGTTCCGACGTAGATTGAAAGCCCATCTCTTCAAGTCTTAACAGTTCCTCCTAAAGACCGCTTCACCCTCACTACCCCCCCTATACTAACCCTAACCCCGAGACCTCTTCTCCCCTGTTACCCCCCTGTACAAGATCTCTGCTGCTAATAAAATATATTTAAAAAAACAAAACAAAAAAAAATAGCCTACTGGCATTACGACTGCCAATGGCCCCTGGTGTGAGCATTGATTATTTTGTCTTATGATGACTGTTGAATAGATGATTCACTTAAACAAATGTATTTGTTGTACGTCGCTTTGGATAAAGGCGTCTGCTAAATGCCATAAATGTAAAAAAGTGAATGTGATCATCTATTCATAATAATCAATCATCTTCTATCACCTCATGAATAGAAATTAAGGAAAGGAGATGAGGAGAGTTGTTGTACAGCCATAGACTAGGATTATCTCACTTACCACACTGTGACAAGAGTATTCTGAAAGACTAGTATAGTGTAAATTATTTTACTTGTTTTGATATGTAATGAGTCACTAACTTAAGGTCTGCCTTACTATGTTTACCATGTTTCCCCTCCCACTTGTCAGGTTCTGTTCCTGTCCAGTACCTGAATAAGAGAAACAGCACATGTGCAATAACACCGCTTCAGAGGATTATGAACAGTACATAACACTGTACGTATTACTTTATGTATAACACAGATAACTCCCAGATACTCCATATCTGGTTTCTTTTATAACCGGTGACAAGACAAGACAAGCGTATCTAATATGTTCATAATAACCTATCATCTTCAAACATCTCTGTCAACCTCAGGTTGTCACTTAGAGGTGTGTTGTCCATCCAGAGCCACTGTCCCTCTGTCACAGTCTGTCAGACCAATCCAAAAAACCTTCTCGAATTGGGATCCTGAGCACACTTCCTTTATCAAAGTAACATTACATATTAAATTTACATTACATTTCTGGCATTCAGCAGACACCTTTATCCAAAGCGACTTACAGCAAATACTTTTGTCTAAGTAAGTGAATCATCTATCCATCAGTCATCGTAAGAAAAAGTAATCTATGCTAGGACCAGGGGCTATTGGCAGTCACAATGCTAGAAGAAAGAAGATTTTCTTTTTTTTTAAATGTATTTACAGGAGAGAAATTTGTACAGGGGGGTAGTGGGGATTAAAAGGTCTTTAGGAGGGACAGTTAACATGTAGCCTGAAGAGATGGGTCTTCAATCTACAGCGGCAGATAGGTAGTGACTCTGCAGTCATGACAGCAGTGGGAAGCTCGTTCCACCAGCGGGGCGCCAGAACAGTGAAAAGCCGTGACTGAGTAGCGCGGCTGCTGTATCCACGTAGAGGCGGCGTGATTGCTACTGTGATTGCTAGTAGGGTAGCAGCCCCTCCCACCTAACATCAGTTAACAACCAGACAGGTTTCACCACTCAATCCCAAATGTATTCATTTGCTCATCCAAGGTGAGCAGGAGTTAAAATACCTTGAGGCGTGCCCCCCCCGGATCCTCCCTACCCAGAGCCGTTTCCCTGTTCCTCTTTGGAGTACCCCCAGGAGGAGCCCATGCAGTTAGGGGCAGCGCACCTCTCAAAGGCGGAGAGACAGCACCGCCTGAGTGAGGGGCGCTGCCTGTACTGTGGCCGGTCGGGTCACCGCTGCGCTGCATGCCCGGAGAAGTCGGGAAACGGAGGGTCCCGCTAGTATCTGGAGGGGTACTGACAGGGCGGGATCCATCCTCCGTCCCTAGAGATCCCCAGACTTTTCTCCGGGTCGCAGTGTAGTGGGGCTCCGACCCGCAGCGGGTCCTGGCCCTGGTCGACTCCGGAGCGGCGGGGAATCTCATGGATGCTAGCCTGGCTGCTGGATGGGGGGTCCTGCTCATCCATCTCTCAGAACCCATTCCGGTCCGGGCCTTGGACGGTCGGCCTCTGGGAGCCGGCTTCATAACACACCGCACTATCCCCATGCGGTTCCAGGTCGAGGGGGCTCGCTGGGAGACGACCCGTTTTTTCATCATTGAGGCTCCTGACTGCCCCCTTGTCCTAGGTCACCCCTGGCTAGCTTCCAGCAATACCCAGATTAACTGGGCCACTGGGCAGTTTTTTCTGGGGGTGGGGTCCACCGGGCTTGCATTGACTACCGGGGGCTTAATGACGTGACGGTGAAGAACCATTACCCACTCCCCCTGATGACATCGGCCTCTGAGTGGCTACAACAGGCCCGGGTCTTCACCAAGCTGGACCTGTGAAATGCCTCCAACCTGGTGAGGATCCGGGAGGGGGACGAGTGAAAGACGGCCTTCAACACGCCTAGGGGGCACTACGAGTACCGCGTCATGCCCTTTGAGTTGGCCAACGCCCTGGCAGTCTTCCAGGCGTTGGTCAACGACGTTCTTCGTGTCCTCCTGGATCTATGTGTCTTAGTCTACCTGGATGACATTCTTATTTTTTCTAAGGACCTGGCCCAACATAGGCAGCAACCCTGTTGCCCTATACCTTTATTTTACCCTTTTGTTACCGTATATGTTTTTGTGCCTTGTGCCAAACCTCTTATTAAAAAGATTCTTTATTTTTTTTACTACATCATTCGTCTGAGTATTCATCCGCACTTGGGTTCACCTCATCATCAAGCCTAACACGCAGCGGATACCTACCGATAGCCTATATACGTAGATAGGACTTGATCAGCGAGTGGAGATAACTATAAAAGTCATTAAAACCGTTTAGTACAGTTTAGTTGAGTTATGATGGCGGTTGAAATAGGTCGAATATTACTGAACACTGATTTGGATCAATCCACTCCCGAAGTTTAGGCTCCTCTATTTTGAGGTAACGAACGGCAACTGCAGTCCACTGGCGGCACGCGGCCACTCGCGAGTCGAGGCTCAAATTAAGACACCGGTAGGCATTTTTTGTGTGACAGTTAGCAAATCACATAGCTATAGCTATTTAGCTAGCTGGCTGTGTTCACAGTTCAGCTAATGAGTGTATTAACTTTCCTTTCAGCCAGTTAACTTTTTAGACAGTTTGCTAGCCAGTGAGATTACAGTTGGTGTTACTGTAAGCAGTGGTAAAAATGGTACGAAAAACATTTGTGATCATTCGACGAAGATTTTCAGTCGGGGACAGCCTTAGTATGCCACTGTTGTAAAATGTCTAATTATTATGCGTTATTACATCGTTGCTAGCTAGTACTAGACTAGCCAGCACAGCAGAAAGCTAGCTAGCACGACGTAACTGTTATATAGCTAGCTAGTAGTTGATCCGTGTCACACGGCGTGTTACGATGGGAAGCACTACTAAACCTAGCCTAGCCTAGTTCCGTCGTATATTTCATATTCTGTGGTCAGTCCCCACCCGACCCGCATCTGACCAATTAATTAGCAACCTATTTGCAGATAACTTCACCAGCGTTGGAGGTATATTCATCGTGAATATAAATTCTTAGAAATTATGGTGTTGGAAAAAATGTAATGCAAAAAGGAACAGGAACAAATGCATTGAAATAGCTGGTTTCAAAATACGTTATTTTGGCGACCAGTAGTTGGTGATCTTAGTAGTTATCATTACACACGACATAACAAGTAGGTTTTATACAGTTTATTAGCAGCGCCTGATTGCGATTTTCCACTGCCATCATTTCTAAGACCTTCTGGGTCACCAACAATACGGTAAGAGGACTTCGCAGTGTAACAGTGACAGTGTGACCTAAGTAAAGTACGTGAACTATATGACGGGAACCATTGGAATTAATTGTTGAAAACAGTCATTTTGTTTGCTTAGATGTGTAAATAGCTATCTAAATTATTGTTGGGCGATATCAGAATGTTCTTAGTCACGATATTACTTTCGAAAATATAACAATATGATACTATTGTTCGTTGCAGAAGTATGGTGGAGACTAGCCCTATTTGACTTACTAATTTTTACATTTGGATGTTGTAGAGGTCTAGTCACATCATTTTTTTGGACAAATTATATGAAAATATCTATAACTGTGGATAGGCTCTAACATATATGCAACCGATAACCGCAAGCTTCAGTGCCTATGAGCTTAGATAACTTAACCACTCGATTTTAGAGAAAGGCAAACGTTCCCTTCGATATTCCATCATAGAGGCATTTCGTCAGCTGCCTGTAATGACTGATGGAGAACAGTTTTGAGTTAACCCATATGTCCGGATTTGGCAATTTCTGGTGAGCCTGTTATAGGCTACATCAACAATTAGCTATGATATAAAAAGTGGCGCAAGTCTCCTAGGCCACTCTAAAATTCTACCTGCGACCTCACCAGTCGGTCTCTCCTGGACTGTCTCTCTATAGTCCCGGGGAAACGTGCCTCACACTTGAGCAATGAGGTATTAGACTATGGTTTACAATGGTTATTTGTCAAATTATGTACATTGGCTATGTACCAGCTTAAAACGGTATTTTCTACTGCTACCGTAGGGCCTTATAGGTTGGAAGTTACAATATGAAGGGTTGGTCATTTGACTATGTATTGTTAATGACAAAACATATCTTATTAACACTATATGCAGGGAGTTGTTGAGTTTGGTTTGATTAGAGCAAGCATGGTCAAGTGAGAATACATCAAATGAGACTTTAATAACACTGTAAACTTATACAACTATTACAAGGCAAATATATCATAGAGAAATGTTACAATACATACTACCCTCATGGTAAATGATAGGTAGAGAGGGAGAGACATTGGGGGAACAGACCAGGGATACCGGGATACAGTACTCACGGACAACAGCTGGGACCACAGATCAGAGAAAACAAAGAAAGAATCTGTACTTCCACATTCAGTTTTATCTCTGTCTTCCAACCATAGTATTCAAATCAAGAGCTGTTTGCAAGGGAGAACCAATCAGACAACATAAGTACCAGTCAAATTACACTTGACAGCATCCACACATTTCAAGGGCCTTTATACATCAAAGTTACACATCAAAGTGAGAGAACACAGTCGTTCACAACCATTTCTGTTCTTCTTTGCACTGCTGTTTCACTGACAAACAGCAGCTGTTTTTGGAATGTTTGACTTGATACTAGGACCCGTTGGTATAGTAGTAGTTCAGTACTTCCCAGCTAACTAACAAGTAAGGGTATTTATCTGATTCTCATCATAGGCTATTACACTAACTCCAATTTCCCACAAGTATGATTAAGCCTAATGAAAATGTGAGATTATGGCCAGAAAATAACATGAGGCAGTAGGTTGCTACAGCTAAGAAAATCCTGTGAGAAAGTTAATTTCTCAACGTATTTTCAAACAATAATTCAAGAGTAATTCAAAAGTTATGAATTATGTTAATGCCCTTAACATTAGACATTCAGAACCATAGCAGCTATACTTTCTTAAAGACACAATTTTGTGTTATGAGCCTTGAGGTTATGCCTCGCAAAATTCAACCAAAGCGCAGGGGCAATATGTTGAGGGGGTACTAGAACGTTTTGACACCTTTGGCGCTGACCCTGTCCGTAGTACTTCATCTCTTTTGAAAATCCAAGCCCACTCCTCACCTTGACCAGCAAAGTTGTTCATTTAATGAAGTTGTATCTTTCTGCAAACATTGATTTTATAATTGTTACTATCTCATGGCTTTGCGGCTGACACCTTAGCAAAGATCTGAGGGTGATTATGATACCATGACATTATCGCTGCAGGGTGGTTGAAGATTTAGCATCTTTGTTTTTAGACAATCCACTAGCTCTGTTTAAACCCTGATCTCACATCTCTAATCTTGCTTTATCCACCTTTTCTTCCAATTTAAGAGGAAGGAACTAGTGTACGGCTGTGTAGACTAATAAACAGCATGAAATGTTACATTTCTCACAGTCATCTCTCTCTCTCCCTCATTCACACTGCAGATGCCTGATCTGAGTCAGCACATATGGAAGTGGAGGGGTTAGAAGAAGTACAGTCAGTTAGAGAAAGTCACTTATCGGCGGCAGGACAGAATGGAGCGCACCTTGCTCTGTGTGTTACTCTGTGAGTACTGTGTTTGATGGTGGGTGAGGAGTTCAGTAGAACAATAGGATGTTAATTGTTTACTAAGTGAGAATGAGTGCTAAATACATGACACCTCAAGTAGCTGTTTAATCTGAGTGTCATCTCTGTGAGAACGTGAGGTTCTACACCAGATGCCAGGTGGGCATGATCAGTGTGGTGTACTGTACATCAGGCCAGGTCAAGACCCCAGCATGTCTGTGTAGGAATAGCGGTGGCAAATGTACAAGGCATGTACAGTAACATGCTATGTATTGGATCTGTTGTAGCATCAAGTTGTGATTATATGGGAATTACTGTATATGATTGATTTTCCACCAGTGCATTTACAGTTGCTATATGAACTATAATAGTATGAGAGTAATGAGATTGGTTTGGTGTCTCTTCTATTGCCTCTGCTGTATGTGTAGAGTTTTGGAAGTAAGTGGCCATCCAAAGTTAATAAATATATAATATGGCCAGCACTCTCAAAATACACAACTAAATTATGATTTAATGCATAATCAGCAGTGACTGTGGATGCGTTTCGGCGTCAAACCTTCTTCAGCACTGAGTACCAGAGATAACACACATGACGACAACATGGGGTGGCTTTGGCATTTGGTAACATGAAAATGACAAAACGTTATGATATGTGAACATCATATAATGAATTTATCTGTTTTGTTTCAGTGCTCCTCTGTTCTGGACACACGCAAGGTGAGGGTTGATATTAGTACACTTGATCAAAGCTACATTTCTAATGCATAGTGCTGAGCGGTATACCGAAATCGCGGGGTGTTTTCGGTTGTAAAACAACTAATTTACTGATGTCAAATCAATTGTTTGAATTCCATTTAGTTATTTTTTCTGTGAGCTCAACGTGCTGCTTTTTCTAGAGATAAATAAAGTCATTAACATTGAAGGAAGTTGTAGTTTTCAACTGGCATGTATTCAACACAGTTTAGCGCAGAAAACGTGGTAAATAACTAGAATTACCACAATCCATTCACCTCCACACTCCATTCGCCTCCAATTGTATTTGCCTTCACCCTTTGTGGGCGGAATTGGAGGTACCTGGAAGGTACACGGGCACAGGTTGATTGGGAACTGAGTGTGTGGGATATACACTCACTTTACACTTTATTAGGAACATCTGCAAACCTTCTCATGGTGGAGGTGGTGTAATGGTGTGGGGAATGTTTTCTTGGCACACTTTGGGCCCGTTAATACCAATCAATCATCGCTTGAATGCCACAGCCTATTTGGGTATTGTTGCTGACCATGTGCATCCCTTCATGGCCACAATTTACCCATCTTCTAATGGCTACTTCCAGCATGATAATGCACCATGTCACAAAGCAAAAGTCGTCTCAAACTGGTTTCATGAACATGACAGTGAGTTCAGTGTTCTTCAGTGGCCTTCCCAGTCACAGGATCTGAATCCAATAAAACACCTTTGGGATGTGGTAGAACGGGAGATTTACAGCTTGAAAATGCACCTGAAAAATCTGCAGGAATTGCGTGATGCAATCATGTCATCATGGACCAGAATCTCAAAGGAATGTTTCCAACATCTTGTGGAATCAATGCCATGAAGAATTGAGGCTGTTTTGAGAGCAAAGGGAGGCCCTACCCGGTATTACATCTTAACGGTCCCTCCTAAAGACCTCTTCACCCCACTACCCCCCTGTACAAGTTTCTCTCCTGTTAATAAAGAAAAAAAGAAAATGTCCTTCTTCTAGCATTGTGACTGCCTATGGCCCCTGGTCTGAGCATTGATTACTTTATCTTATGATGACTGATGGATAGATGATTCACTTACTTAAACAAATGTATTTGTTGTAAGTCGCTTTGGATAACGGCATCTGCTAAATGCCATAAATGCCGTAAAATGTAAGTAATAGTATAGTGTTCCTAATGAAGTGCTCAATGACTGTATATCGTCGGTAAGTTAGTATAATAATCGTCGGATTAAAGTTGTATATAATGCGGTCGGAAAGTTATTTCTGAGAAGTATAGAAGTAGAAGACTTGGTTCACAATGAGGTATCGCAATCGGGAATCGGATAGGACGATTTTATCCCGCTCGGAGTGAATCCCCTCGACAGCCAACATAGGGGAGCCTCAGACCCCACATACGTACAGTTGTGAGGTCTGCTCGGGCTAACTGGCTGGCTGCTACATTATATGCTAGTGTCCTACTTTCTCTATGTCTATTTAAATTGTGTTTTATACTTATTTCATGTTTTTCTATTCATGTCTACCCAATGTTAAATGCATTTTAGGTTGAAAAGATGGTTTTGGTTTATATATGGTTTCTCTTACATCAAGTGCATTGAAGGTTTTGATGCTTGGGCTTTTGGTTTGTTAAAATGTCAATAAAAAAGCTCTAAACTCATGTTATGGTCATTATTTCATAATGCATTTATTGTTTTAAAAAAAATCTAAACCCAAAATGAAAGCGAGTATTTTCTTTTCTTTTTTTTTTTAAACAAACTAATACCGTACTCAAAGAACACTAATCGCTCAGCACTACTAATGCATCCCTTTTCTCCGTTGTTTCTTAATAATATTTTCTTTATTCTATTTTTGAAAATGTTGATTTATATCACGTTTTGTATAGAGATGTGACTTCTCTTAAATCGGTGTTATACTCTTCTTGAAATATGTGAAACATTAGTGAAATGGGAAGATTAAACCTACTGAATGTGTTTTGTGTCTGATGATAACATCTTTGTCGTTTGTATTGTGTCTGTTGTGTTTGTGTAGGGAAAGGAAAGGCTGTTTTGGTCCTGCAGCCTGACACATTACAAATATTCAGTGGAGATTCTATCACTGTCTCTTGTGAAATAGAGGAGGGACAAGTAACTGATTGGATGTACTCATGGAGATTGGAGGGTAATCTTACCAGGACTGACAAATTGTATTCTGGATTCGAAATCAGGAATGCTGAGGAGTACGACGGTGGTTCGTATATGTGTGTTGGTAAACACAAAACGAACACGATCTATTCTTTATGGAGTGATGTAGTCGGACTGATAATAACTGGTAAGTCATTTCATCTCTCATTCATCAGTATCTTCACTCTATGGACTCCATTTCAAGGAGGCTATCTAGTCCTCTCAGCTATTTAACAATGGAATACTTGGCGCTTTGAAAAGCTCTGCAGAATGTATTTAGCATTCATGTTCCTATCTTTTACCACTAAATTTGTGAAATTGAATTGGTTTACATTGTGTTATTATCAATCTGTTGCAAAGTTGGTGATGTGATCCTGGAGAGTCCTGCCAATCCTGCAATTCAAGGAGAGGCTCTGACTCTGCGCTGCAGACAGCGGGGAATGTCTTCATACCCCAGGGCTGAGTTCTATAAAGATGGAATACTCATCAAAACTGATACCACAGGAGAGATGACCATCCCTAAAGCATCTGAATCTGGTTCCTACAAGTGTAAATCTGACTTAGGAGAATCTCCAGAAAGCTTGGTGACAGTGATACGTGAGAACTTTAATACATGTTTTACAGTATGAGCGTTACTAATTTACTTATCATTATGGACATAGGTTAGCTATCCAGATATTTAGATAACCTGATTAATCTGTGCTCTGTTTCCACAGCTCGCCCCGAGTCTATGCTGACTGTAATACAAAACTGGAGTCCTGTATACACAGGAGAGACATTCACTATTCAGTGTTCAGTGACATCTCACAGTGGTTGGAGCTACAAGTGGTACAAAAACCAGATTAATAATGAGGTGATCCAGTCTGGTAGTCGTAGTATAGCAGGAGACTCTCTCACCATCAGTGGAGTTACTGGGTCTGATCAGGGCCAGTACTGGTGTGAGGGGGAGAGAAGCACCAAACCCACATATTCAACAACAAGTAGTGCTATTAATCTCACTGTAGAAGGTGAGTGACATTACAAGTAGTTTGCCGATATGATACAGTAAATGCTACATTTGAGACCATCATTCATACCCCATGTAAATTTTAATAGACTTGTACTCATACAAGTTAAAGTAAAGATGATTAATAAGGATCAGTAGCATATGTGGAAGAGCCAACAACAACAACAATAATATGGGCTTGCCGACAGCCTCTGGATTTACAAACAAGTGAGATAAATTGAATTGAAAATTAAAATTATTTCTTTATTTGAAACAGATTATCAGCCAACGGTCACTCTGAGATCAGACAAAGAGGATGTGTTCACAGGAGTCCAAGTGACACTGACCTGCACTGTGGAAGAGTCCTCTGGATGGATGTTTTACTATTACAGGCAGACCAAAGACTCTACACCAATGACCATGCAGAGAGAACTCAACTACATCTTCAGACCTACCAGTGTCTCAGAAGGAGGGGAGTACTGGTGCAGAGCTGGGAGGGGAGAGCCAGTCTACTACACCCAGTACAGCAACCCAGTCCACATTAATGTTACTGGTGAGTTTAAAGGGTTATGAGAATTGGTGAGTCCAATACTTGTCAGTCCAATACTAAGCCTGAATACAAAATAGATCCAGCACTCATGACTGACACTGGTCCATACACTTGTGAAGGAGTGAGGAGAAGTGGTTCACAGCTCTGTAAGGCCAGTGGTGCTGTAAAACTGACTGTATCTGGTAAGGCTCTGCCAGTTGATTTGATTGCAGTGAGATGGAAGAGAGAAAGTGTCAAAATAAGAGAAAAAAGATCGAACTAGCAAAAAATTGCATAGGTTAGCTAAATACTTTGATATCAACTGAGCATGTATCCAGATGTTTAGGTAACCTGATTAATCTGTACTCTGTTTCCACAGCTCGGCCCAATGCCATATTGACTGAAGTGCAAAACTGGAGTCCTTTATACACAGGAGAGAGAGTCACTCTGAAGTGTTCAGTGGAATCTTACAGTGGCTGGAGCTACAAGTGGTACAAAGACCAGATTAATAATGAGGTGATCCAGTCTGGTAGTCGTAGTATAGCAGGAGACTCTCTCACCATCAGTGGAGTTACTGGGTCTGATCAGGGCCAGTACTGGTGTGAGGGGGAGAGAAGCACCAAACCCACATATTCAACAAGTAGTGCTATTAATCTCACTGTAGAAGGTGAGTGACATTACAGTAGTTTACTGGTATGATACAGTAAATGCTACATTTGATTTATCATACCACATGTAATTGAATTTTAATAGAATTTTATAGTAAATAAAGATGATTAAAAAGGATCAGTAGAGTACGTGGGAGAGGCAAACAACAACAACAACAACAATATGGGCTTTGCCGATGGCTTCTGGATTTACAAACATTTTTAAATGACGGGAAAATATAACAAATGTCCCAATGGTTAAATGTTAAAGACAAATTAGATAAGTTGAATTGAAAATCACAATTATTTCTTCATTTGAAACAGATTATCAGCCAACGGTCACTCTGAGATCAGACAAAGAGAATGTATTCACAGGAGTCCAAGTGACACTGACCTGCACTGTGGAAGAGTCCTCTGGATGGATGTTTTACTATTACAGGCAGACTCAAGACTCTACACCAATGACCATGCAGGGAGAACTCAACTACATCTTCAGACCTACCAGTGTCTCAGAAGGAGGGGAGTACTGGTGCAGAGCTGGGAGGGGAGAGCCAGTCTACTACACCCAGTACAGCAACCCAGTCCACATTAATGTTACTGGTGAGTTTAAAGGGTTATGAGAATTGGTGAGTCCAATACTTGTCAGTCCAATACTAAGCCTGAATACAAAATAGATCCAGCACTCATGACTGACACTGGTCCATACACTTGTGAAGGAGTGAGGAGAAGTGGTTCACAGCTCTGTAAGGCCAGTGGTGCTGTAAAACTGACTGTATCTGGTAAGGCTCTGCCAGTTGATTTGATTGCAGTGAGATGGAAGAGAGAAAGTGTCAAAATGAGAGAAAAAAGATCAAACTAACAACGAATAGCATAGGTTAGCTAAATACTTTGATATCAACTGAGCATGTATCCAGATGTTTAGGTAACCTGATTAATCTGTACTCTGTTTCCACAGCTCGGCCCAATGCCATATTGACTGAAGTGCAAAACTGGAGTCCTTTATACACAGGAGAGAGAGTCACTCTGAAGTGTTCAGTGGAATCTTACAGTGGCTGGAGCTACAAGTGGTACAAAGACCAGATTAATAATGAGGTGATCCAGTCTGGTAGTCGTAGTATAGCAGGAGACTCTCTCACCATCAGTGGAGTTACTGGGTCTGATCAGGGCCAGTACTGGTGTGAGGGGGAGAGAAGCACCAAACCCACATATTCAACAACAAGTAGTGCTATTAATCTCACTGTAGAAGGTGAGTGACATTACAGTAGTTTACTGGTATGATACAGTAAATGCTACATTTGATTTATCATACCACATGTAATTGAGTTTTAATAGAATTTTATAGTAAATAAAGATGATTAATAAGGATCAGTAGAGTATGTGGGAGAGGCAAACAACAACAACAATATGGGCTTTGCCGATGGCTTCTGGATTTACAAACATTTTTAAATGACGGGAAAATATAACAAATGTCCCAATGGTTAAATGTTAATAACAAGTGAGATGAAGTGAATTGAAAATCACAATTATTTCTTCATTTGAAACAGATTATCAGCCAACGGTCACTCTGAGATCAGACAAAGAGGATGTGTTCACAGGAGTCCAAGTGATACTGACCTGCACTGTGGAAGAGTCCTCTGGATGGATGTTTTACTATTACAGGCAGACCAAAGACTCTACACCAATGACCATGCAGGGAGAACTCAACTACATCTTCAGACTTACCAGTGTCTCAGAAGGAGGGGAGTACTGGTGCAGAGCTGGGAGGGGAGAGCCAGTCTACTACACCCAGTACAGCAACCCAGTCCACATTAATGTTACTGGTGAGTTTAAAGGGTTATGAGAATTGGTGAGTCCAATACTTGTCAGTCCAATACTAAGCCTGAATACAAAATAGATCCAGCACTCATGACTGACACTGGTCCATACACTTGTGAAGGAGTGAGGAGAAGTGGTTCACAGCTCTGTAAGGCCAGTGGTGCTGTAAAACTGACTGTATCTGGTAAGGCTCTGCCAGTTGATTTGATTGCAGTGAGATGGAAGAGAGAAAGTGTCAAAATAAGAGAAAAAAGATCAAACTAACAACGAATAGCATAGGTTTGCTAAATACTTTGATATCAACTGAGCATGTATCCAGATGTTTAGGTAACCTGATTAATCTGTACTCTGTTTCCACAGCTCGGCCCAATGCTATATTGACTGAAGTGCAAAACTGGAGTCCTTTATACACAGGAGAGAGAGTCACTCTGAAGTGTTCAGTGGAATCTTACAGTGGCTGGAGCTACAAGTGGTACAAAGACCAGATTAATAATGAGGTGATCCAGTCTGGTAGTCGTAGTATAGCAGGAGACTCTCTCACCATCAGTGGAGTTACTGGGTCTGATCAGGGCCAGTACTGGTGTGAGGGGGAGAGAAGCACCAAACCCACATATTCAACAAGTAGTGCTATTAATCTCACTGTAGAAGGTGAGTGACATTACAGTAGTTTACTGGTATGATACAGTAAATGCTACATTTGATTTATCATACCACATGTAATTGAATTTTAAGAGAATTTTATAGTAAATAAAGATGATTAAAAAGGATCAGGCGAGTACATGGGAGAGGCAAACAACAACAACAACAACAATATGGGCTTTGCCGATGGCTTCTGGATTTACAAACATTTTTAAATGACGGGAAAATATAACAAATGTCCCAATGATTGAATGTTAAGGACAAATTAGATAAGTTGAATTGAAAATCACAATTATTTCTTCATTTGAAACAGATTATCAGCCAACGGTCACTCTGAGATCAGACAAAGAGAATGTATTCACAGGAGTCCAAGTGACACTGACCTGCACTGTGGAGTCCTCTGGATGGATGTTTTACTATTACAGGCAGACCAAAGACTCTACACCAATGACCATGCAGGGAGAACTCAACTACATCTTCAGACCTACCAGTGTCTCAGAAGGAGGGGAGTACTGGTGCAGAGCTGGGAGGGGAGAGCCAGTCTACTACACCCAGTACAGCAACCCAGTCCACATTAATGTTACTGGTGAGTTTAAAGGGTTATGAGAATTGGTGAGTCCAATACTTGTCAGTCCAATACTAAGCCTGAATACAAAATAGATCCAGCACTCATGACTGACACTGGTCCATACACTTGTGAAGGAGTGAGGAGAAGTGGTTCACAGCTCTGTAAGGCCAGTGGTGCTGTAAAACTGACTGTATCTGGTAAGGCTCTGCCAGTTGATTTGATTGCAGTGAGATGGAAGAGAGAAAGTGTCAAAATAAGAGAAAAAAGATCAAACTAACAACGAATAGCATAGGTTAGCTAAATACTTTGATATCAACTGAGCATGTATCCAGATGTTTAGGTAACCTGATTAATCTGTACTCTGTTTCCACAGCTCGGCCCAATGCCATATTGACTGAAGTGCAAAACTGGAGTCCTTTATACACAGGAGAGAGAGTCACTCTGAAGTGTTCAGTGGAATCTTACAGTGGCTGGAGCTACAAGTGGTACAAAGACCAGATTAATAATGAGGTGATCCAGTCTGGTAGTCGTAGTATAGCAGGAGACTCTCTCACCATCAGTGGAGTTACTGGGTCTGATCAGGGCCAGTACTGGTGTGAGGGGGAGAGAAGCACCAAACCCACATATTCAACAACAAGTAGTGCTATTAATCTCACTGTAGAAGGTGAGTGACATTACAGTAGTTTACTGGTATGATACAGTAAATGCTACATTTGATTTATCATACCACATGTAATTGAGTTTTAATAGCATTTTATAGTAAATAAAGATGATTAATAAGGATCAGTAGAGTACGTGGGAGAGGCAAACAACAACAACAACAACAATATGGGCTTTGCCGATGGCTTCTGGATTTACAAACATTTTTAAATGACGGGAAAATATAACAAATGTCCCAATGGCTAAATGTTAATAACAAGTGAGATGAAGTGAATTGAAAATCACAATTATTTCTTCATTTGAAACAGATTATCAGCCAACGGTCACTCTGAGATCAGACAAAGAGGATGTGTTCACAGGAGTCCAAGTGACACTGACCTGCACTGTGGAAGAGTCCTCTGGATGGATGTTTTACTATTACAGGCAGACTCAAGACTCTACACCAATGACCATGCAGGGAGAACTCAACTACATCTTCAGACCTACCAGTGTCTCAGAAGGAGGGGAGTACTGGTGCAGAGCTGGGAGGGGAGAGCCAGTCTACTACACCCAGTACAGCAACCCAGTCCACATTAATGTTACTGGTGAGTTTAAAGGGTTATGAGAATTGGTGAGTCCAATACTTGTCAGTCCAATACTAAGCCTGAATACAAAATAGATCCAGCACTCATGACTGACACTGGTCCATACACTTGTGAAGGAGTGAGGAGAAGTGGTTCACAGCTCTGTAAGGCCAGTGGTGCTGTAAAACTGACTGTATCTGGTAAGGCTCTGCCAGTTGATTTGATTGCAGTGAGATGGAAGAGAGAAAGTGTCAAAATAAGAGAAAAAAGATCAAACTAACAACGAATAGCATAGGTTAGCTAAATACTTTGATATCAACTGAGCATGTATCCAGATGTTTAGGTAACCTGATTAATCTGTACTCTGTTTCCACAGCTCGGCCCAATGCCATATTGACTGAAGTGCAAAACTGGAGTCCTTTATACACAGGAGAGAGAGTCACTCTGAAGTGTTCAGTGGAATCTTACAGTGGCTGGAGCTACAAGTGGTACAAAGACCAGATTAATAATGAGGTGATCCAGTCTGGTAGTCGTAGTATAGCAGGAGACTCTCTCACCATCAGTGGAGTTACTGGGTCTGATCAGGGCCAGTACTGGTGTGAGGGGGAGAGAAGCACCAAACCCACATATTCAACAAGCAGTGCTATTAATCTCACTGTAGAAGGTGAGTGACATTACAGTAGTTTACTGGTATGATACAGTAAATGCTACATTTGATTTATCATACCACATGTAATTGAATTTTAAGAGAATTTTATAGTAAATAAAGATGATTAAAAAGGATCAGTAGAGTACGTGGGAGAGGCAAACAACAACAACAACAACAATATGGGCTTTGCCGATGGCTTCTGGATTTACAAACATTTTTAAATGACGGGAAAATATAACAAATGTCCCAATGGTTAAATGTTAAAGACAAATTAGATAAGTTGAATTGAAAATCACAATTATTTCTTCATTTGAAACAGATTATCAGCCAACGGTCACTCTGAGATCAGACAAAGAGAATGTATTGACAGGAGTCCAAGTGACACTGACCTGCACTGTGGAGTCCTCTGGATGGATGTTTTACTATTACAGGCAGACTCAAGACTCTACACCAATGACCATGCAGGGAGAACTCAACTACATCTTCAGACCTACCAGTGTCTCAGAAGGAGGGGAGTACTGGTGCAGAGCTGGGAGGGGAGAGCCAGTCTACTACACCCAGTACAGCAACCCAGTCCACATTAATGTTACTGGTGAGTTTAAAGGGTTATGAGAATTGGTGAGTCCAATACGGGTCAGTCCAATACTAAGCCTGAATACAAAATAGATCCAGCATTCATGACTGACACTGGTCCATACACTTGTGAAGGAGTGAGGAGAAGTGGTTCACAGCTCTGTAAGGCCAGTAATGCTGTAAAACTGACTGTGTCTGGTAAGTTGATTTGATTGCCATGCGATGGGAGAGATAAAGTGCGAAATAAAGTAAAAAGACATAAATTAGCAAAGAATGAGATGAATGACAAATACAAAAGTAGTTTTGGAGAGATGACCATCCCTACAGTATCAAGATGAAGGCTTCTACAAATGTAAATCTGACAGGATACAGTCTCCAGAGAGCTGAGTGGCAGTGAGAGGTGAGAAATCAATTGCTAACTTTCTTTTCATCATCTGTTTGATTGTGTGTGTGTGTGTGTGTGTGTGTGTGTGTGTGTGTGTGAAGGATAGTGTTATTATTATTGTTATTATTATTATGTTGATATCATCAAGCACAAGTTTGGAGGTGTAAACACGTCTGATATCACATTTCCATTGTCAAAGGTGTCCGAGGAATCTTATCAACTTGATTTTTTTCTCTTTATGCTCTACATCTACCTCTTTTACCCTTCCTTAACTCTGGTATTTTGTCTGTCTTCATCAGTCTCTCCAGTCCCAGTAGACCTTCCTCAGTCGTAGTAGGAGTGGTTGTGGGACTGGTTGTAGCTGTTCTACTGCTCTTTCTACTGCTCCTGCTAATTCGCTATTAAAAGGTAAAAGCTGATATTTTGTTGATGTTCTCTTGCTCATTTACAGGTCCCACACCCAGATTATTGTGTTCTCTCTACTTCTGACTACAATATTGGAGAAATCATTACACATTTTAGGTCAAAAACGTACAACAGCACAGTAAAAAATGCACTCCATTAGACAACATATTGACATGGGTGCATGTGTATTTGTCATTACTGGTCTGTTTTGAATATTTGTGAGTGCCTATGCTGATATATTCATGCTGAGGATCTCTCCCTCTCTCTCTCTCTCTCTCTCTCTCTCTCTCTCTCTCTCTCTCTCTCTCCCTCAGGGAGACAGTCAGAGCCAGGCTCCTGATGCCGGATATACACCTCTGCAGCAAGGTCAGTCTTAAGTGCATATCTCTGTCACTCACTTTGCTGCCTTACATACTACAGGGCTTACCCGAACTGTTCTGTGCTAGCTTGGATTTTTTTTCCTTTCACATTGTCCTTTTCAGCACTGTTTCAGCATCTATGGGGGATGTGTAACCAAGCAAGCCAGTACACCTCAGCTCGGCTCAGCTCTGTAGTGTGAATTAACCTAAAACAATCACTTTTTATCATCCACTCTGGAACATGTTCTTCTGTGTAGGGATCTCTGAACTCCTAACTCTTCTCTATCATTACAAACCAGCAGGGGGCATGAACAACTATGATAACGTCAAACATATTAGCTTATATGAAATGTAATTTCATGTGACATGGAGTGATTCAGAGGCTCACTGTTCTTAGTACAGAATGATTTATAATATTTGTAATATTGTATTGCAATTTTTCTGATCCTCTTCAGACACTGACTAATCCAAAAGTCGACTATGATATGGGGAATAAATCTTATGAAGCTTTTGATGTTGTGTCTGTATGGTCTGTGATCGCTGTGAAAACACATTACCTTCTGCAAGGACCAATATGCAATATGAAGGCTGAAAGTGATGTCATGTCCTGCTGGGTGTTCACACACTTGTTTCTTATCTATTCAGAGTAGTCACATTGAGATTCTCATCTCTTTTACAAGTGAGCCCTGGCCAAGCAGGCAGCATCCACAAAAATTACACAGGCAGAAAACACAACACAGTATCTAAGATATAGTATAGCAATTTGCTTGTTAAAAACAGTGCAAAGCACATAGAAGAACTTAAAAGAGCTGATGTGTTTCTATCTCTGTTTTGATTTCATTTATTTCTCTGTAAAGTGTGTTGAGACTCAATGGTAGTGCACTTTGGATAATGCTGGACATGACTTGACTTGACACTCTCCCTATCCTCCATCTATCATAATAGATATATCATCTATTTGATAGCATATTACACACAGTACATACAGATTATCTTATATCCTCCTGGTGTTTTGTCCCCAACCCCCTACAGAAACGTCAGCCCAACAAGAGCCAGATTCTGTCTATTCTCAGGCGAAGCCAAGGACAACGCAACACAATTTGTATTCAAATCTCAGAGGTAGGCGAAATTCCATCAAGTTAGAACGTCTCAGATAAAGACATTTGAATATGTGTAAATAAGACGTTTGGGGATATAACGTCTATACTGTATATGTGATGTATTGAGAAAGATGGCAGTAACACGTTTTCCGAATTAAATTTAAATTATGCACATTTCTGTCATGTCAGTGCTTTGACAATATAATTTAGAATATCTCAAAGTTATGAGATTTATCCATAGGAATCACATGTCTACTTCTTGACATATATTTTGTATGTATTGTACTATGTACACATGGTCAGGATTGTATGGTTATCATTACAGTAGCCTATTGTAGGCCTACTTAAGTAGGGTTGCTGGCAATAGTGGATAATATTCAACATAAAAAATACATCATGGGATCATTGTGTAGCGTGTTTGAACCTGTTAAGATAGCGATGCACATCCAATGATCACTGTGGACAATCAGTGTTGGTGTGGACTGACATAGGCCTATTGTATGCAAGTTAATAATACTTTATAATAATACTTACCCAATATTACCATGGATTTTTATTTTGTGCATAAAGGCTCTCCAGACGTATTTTCTATGACGTAGGTATACATATTTTCCTATAATCTACAGTATACAATGTTTAAGATATTCTCCTATTTGATTTTATACCCTATCAAAGACATACACGGTTCCTAATTTTAATTGGTAAATGGCACAGAGAGTATGTATGCAACATTGGTCATTCAATGTTTTAGGCTTACAGAATGTAGTTGTATCGGCCTTCCAATGTTTCTTAAAATCCAAATTAAGGCCGTGGATCGAGTGAACAGGTGGTCTTTTTCAAACGCACATCCGACACTTTCTTTCGAAAATTATATCCATTTATTGCCACAAAAGATGAATCAAAATGACTTGATAATTCCAGCAATATTGTAAGGTAAACGAAAGTTAACTTAGATATTCCACAGATGATCAAAAGCTTGCAAAAGTGAGAAAAGTGGTCCTAAAATTATTTATCACCACCGTCACCTGACCCGACATTTGCGTTACCAATTTCCATTCAACCCAAAGGCCTACAAGTGACGTATATTCCATCTTTACCGTAAAACTAAGAGTAAACAGTCATATACGTTCAAAATCACTAAAGAATAATTATAGAATAACTAAAGAATAATATTCTTAAGGGCATGATTATGCATATTAATGTCAAAATATCAAAATGGCTACGACAGTAGTAATGTGAGAATATACACTAGACCTACTTCCAGATATTTTAGAGGATTTATTGGTGGTATGAGGGATTATCCCTAACAGGCAAAAACTACTGCTGTTATTATCAAATATAAGTGTCTATTTTCGCCTATTGGTAATGAACGTGGAATGTCAGGTGTTTGAATATGCCAACTCCCCTTGGCACGTCCCCTGAAAAACTCCCATTTACTGCCCCACCTTGTGGTGGCTTTTAGCAGAACACCATGAATTTCCTGCAGTGGTGGGACTTATGCGTACCCCGCTGAAATGTCGATGTGCACCTATTAAACCCTTGCCAACTGTATGTTTGTGCAAAGTTTGTGTTGGTCAGGTCAGAATAGTGTTTGCACTTGCCATTCAGTTGTTTTGAGTTTTTTATTAATTGTGGTTCTTCTTCAGTCATCCACTGTAGAAGTCTGCTTTGGCCTACCAGCCCGTTTGTGATTGCTTTTTTTCTTTTTAATGATGTTCCAAACTTGATGTTGACAAGCCTAAGGTTTTGGCTACAGTAGGCAGAAGTTTAGAAAGTCCCCACTGGTGTGTTGATGTCACAGGTGTTCCGCGACAGCACCCATGAGTTTTATTTCAGGTCATTCACCTCTGCAAAACAACCACGAGGAGGCATCGTTGAGTACGATGGACATGTTTACATTGCAAGAGTACTGTACTGTAGCACTGTACTGTACTGTACTTGTACTCATCATAATAAGATCGCAATCGCTTGCTTGATTGTTGCAGATTAACACTCAAAGCAGAGCAGTTGAGTTAAATCTTTACGGGAGGGGGAGGGAGAGAGGACTCGCTCAAACAGTCACGATCAAGCAAGCAATGGCGAATGCCTACGTCAGCTTGCAACTGGAGCAAACAGACCTGTGTAATAGATCCAAGAGAAACAAATCTCACAGATTTCAGTCAAGGTTACGGCTGATGTATGATTGATGGAGGAGGGGAATCTTTTCAATGAGTGTGAGAGAATGGGAGGGGGATACAGCAGAGCGTGTCCAAAACCAGGGGTGCATTTTTTCGCTCCTCCCAAATAGGCAATGACTTTATGATAAATAATGTGTGCATAAAACATGATTACATTATTTTATTTCTTCCATGTTTTAACAAAAATCAAGATTTAGCCTACTGGTGATAGTTGTTCTCTATGACATCTGTAGCAAACAGACGTGTGTCAACAAGTCTCACTTCTGGCGCATCTCTATTCACAGACTTGAGTGAATGTAACAAAGTCCGTTTATACACAGAGGCAGACGCAGTATATCGATAAGGGAATTGGTCCCGTTTATTCATAAAGGGGTTCCGCTGGCACGGTTTGGCTTTCCAGCCTCGTTCAATGTCTCTCTCTCTCTTGTCTCGGTTCTCGGCTCTGCTCTCGTCGCCTCGCCTTCTCCAGCTTAGCTCCCCTCCTGAAATGGCAGAAGCACACACATCTTAAACATTCGCCGACGAGACTTAATTCGCAACAGGTGTGCAACAAAAGTCTCGCCGACACAACCCCGGCCACGGTCCTGTAGCTCCCTCTACAGGCCGAACGCTGCATGTCCCCCCACATACCCCCACCGCCCGACACAGGCCGGGGAACCGACGGCCGACGACCTACTCCCCCCCCCTGCACGGGAGAGGAAGTCTGCCACGACCATCTGCGCCCCCGGTCTGTGCACGACGGAAAAGTTGAAGGGCTGCAACGCGAGGTACCACCGGGTGATCCTCGCGTTTACATCCTTCAAGCGGTGGAGCCACTGGAGGGGGGCATGGTCGGAGTAGAGGGTGAAGGCGCGACCCAGCAGGTAGTAGCGGAGGGTGCCGACCGCCCACTTGATGGCCAGGCACTCCTTCTCCACGGTGCTCTACCGGCCCTCCCTCTCCGACAGCTTGCGGCTCAGGTACAGCACCGGCCGGTCGGCCCCCTCCACGCGCTGGGTCAGCACTGCTCCCAGCCCTCTATCCGACGCGTCCGTCTGTAGGGAGAAAGGGAGGTTAAAATCAGGCGCATACAGGACCGTTTCTCCACAAAGAGCCCCCTTAAGGGCCTCGAACGACCCCTGGCACTGTCCCGACCATTGGACCGGATCCGGGGCACCCTTCCGGGTGAGGTCCGTCAAGGGACTGGCCAGCTCTGAAAACCCTGGTACGAACTGGCGGTAATATCCCGCCAGCCCCAGGAAGGCCCTCACCTCCTTCTTTGTCTTGGGCCGGGGAGAGGCGGCGATGGCCGCAGTCTTTTCAATCTGCGGTCGCACCTCCCCCCGTCCCAAGTGGTACCCCAGATACCGGATCTCCCTCCGCCCGATCACGCACTTTTTCGGGTTGGCCGTTAGCCCCGCCTGCCTCAGGGACCGCAGAACAGCAGCCACACTCCGCACATGCTGCGGCCAGGTGTCACTGTGAATGACAATGTCATCTAGGTAGCCGCACGATAATATCCATCGCAATGCGGTCGAACGGGTTCTCGACCAATGGTAAGGGCTGCAAGGGGGCCCGTGGAATGGCCGGGGGATTTACTAACTGACATTCCCGACAGGAAGCGCACCACCTACGCACCTCTGCCCGAATCCCCGGCCAATAAAATCGAGCCATTATACGGTGCAGTGTTTTGTCATACCCTAGATGGCCCGCCATGGGGTTGAAATGAGCCGCCTGGAAGACCATTTCGCGGCGGCTGCGGGGAACCAGCAACTGGGTTACTTCCTCCTGACTATGTGAGTCACGACTTACTCGATATAACCTGTCGCTGATAATCGCAAAATAGGGGTGGGCGCGCACCGTGTCTGGCCGTATCAAAGTACCATCAATTGCTATCACTTGGTCAAAGGCTGATCTTAGGGTCTCGTCACGAGACTGCTCGAGGGGGAAGTCGCCTAGCCGCGGATAGTTCGGCGGGGAAGTCTCGGGGTGAGGCGCCCCCGCCGGCTCCGGCTCCCCGGCAGTGTCGCGAGGCGCCGCCTCGGCACAGAGCACACTACACGCCACACACCTCCCTAGCTGTCGTGCACGCATCCCGGTAGCCCTCTTTACCGCTTGAGGAAACCCCTCCCAATCCACACCTAGAATCAGGGGATGCGTGAGGCGTGGGCTAACCGCCGCCTGTACACTATGGTTTTTCCCCTCAAAATGAATTTCGATAGCGACCACCGGATATTCGTGAATGTCCCCATGCACACACCTCACCCGCACCCTCGATGCCTTCAACAGTGCCCCCGGCCGAACCAGGCGCTCCTGGATCATGGACTGCATGCAGCCCGAATCCAAGAACGCCTGGTGCGTATCACGTTGTATCCTTACCGGAATACGATACGCCGCTCCTGGTCCGGGGGGAGGGCCCGGTATGTCGCCGATGCGGACGACCTGTCCCACGTCCATCGCCCGACACTCGGCCTGCACGTGGCCCGGCCGTCCGCACCGCCAACACACCCCCCCTGTCGCTCGAGGTGCTCTCTGTGGGGCCGGGGTTGGTTCCGGATAGGTGTGCTCCTGCCATCTCGTTCTCGGGGCGGGCGCCGGCCTCTCTCCTTCTGCTCCCCCGGCTCCTCCTGGGCGTTGCCCCCCCCCCCCTTGCCGCGGGGCCGGGGTTGGTCGTTGTGGCCCCCGCGGTGGGAGGGAGAGATGGTCCTTGGCCAGACCCACGGCGGTCTTTAGGTCCTGGGGGCGGTGGTACTGGACCCAGACGGCGGTGCGGGCCGGGAGCCCCGCGAGGAACTGCTCCATTACTACCCGGTTCCCGCCCTCCACCGCCGTCCAGCCACCGCCATGCGCTGTCCCCCAGCCGCTGGGCGAAGGCGAAGGGCCGGCACCCCTCCTCCATTGTCATGGCCCGGAACCGGCGCCGGTGTTCCTCCGGTGTCAGGCCCAGGCGGTCCCGAATCGCCCGGGCCAGGGACTGGTAATCCCGTTGGGCGGCCGCCGGCAAACTGTGGGCCGCGAGCTGCGCCTCCCCTGACAGGAGGGGCAGCAGATGGTAGGCCCACTCTCGGTCCGGCCACCCCGAGATCCTCGCCGTCCCCTCGAACACCGCGAGGAACGCCTCTGGGTCGTCCAGGTCCCCCATCTTCTGCAGCTGGACCTTGGGGGGACCTGGTGCCGCTCCGGTCCCCGGCGCCGGCCCGCCGGCCCTGGTGAAGTCCTGGAGGAGGGCCCTGTCCGCGACCCTCGCCGCCGTCAGCTCCTCCAGCGTCGCCTGCTGGGTCTGCTGCAGGGCCGTCTGTTGCTCGAGGACGAGCGTTATCCTCGATATTGCCGCTGTTAGCGTGTCCATCCTGCCTGTATTCTGTGTCCCAGGTTGGGCGCCAATGTAACAAAGTCCATTTATACACAGAGGCAGACGCAGTATATCGATAAGGGAATTGGTCCCGTTTATTCATAAAGGGGTTCCGCTGGCACGGTTTGGCTTTCCAGCCTCGTTCAATGTCTCTCTCTCTCTTGTCTCGGTTCTCGGCTCTGCTCTCGTCGCCTCGCCTTCTCCAGCTTAGCTCCCCTCCTGAAATGGCAGAAGCACACACATCTTAAACATTCGCCGACGAGACTTAATTCGCAACAGGTGTGCAACAAAAGTGTCGCCGACACAACCCCGGCCACGGTCCTGTAGCTCCCTCTACAGGCCGAATGCTGCATGTCCCCCCACAGTGAAAAACCTAAAATCCAGTGTGACTGGAGCGAGATGTGTAATTGTTTTATTGTTGAAACTACAAGTTACCGAGCCAGCCAGGACTTGAATGTTTAATCGTATATACTGTATGATTGATGGGGGAGGGTAATCGTTTTCTTGATCATTTCCGATTAACAAACAAAGGCGTGACAATTTATCCAGCGCGCTCTCCCCCTTCAAACGGTCCCTCAAAAAGCACTAGGCTACTTTTTTTATCCAGTGAAACCGAACATTCTTACTCCTGTCTTGCATGAAAATTCCTAACTTAATTCTGTAATCAGTAAGTTACATTATTAGTTTCCCCCTGTTTCTCTGCACTGTGAGAGAATGTGTGATGACGGTATGAGAGTAGATAGGAGTTGCTTGGTACTCGTTAAAATAACCTGATATTAAACAATTTCCACTCTTCATCTCTGCAATTCATAAGATGCTATAATAAACTTGATTTTGCTAATCTATCTGATAAGACAAACTATTCTCTTTGTCATAGCCTTAGTAGGCTAAAATGGTTGGTCTAGCTTGTATACAGTAGTTTATCTTTGTCTTCAGTTTTGCCTGTATTGGATATCTGACGAATTTATGTGAGGGGGCAACAGTGGGGGGTGCTGCCCAAAATGTTGCGAGGGGGGTGAAGGGGGGGGCTTTGTTGGATATCACATGTTAAACAAGCAATGCTTATGACTTTTGATGGGTGAATGGAATATCAATGTTATGGAGGATGGTTATTGACGGCTGGTGCCGTTCAAGATTTTTTATGAGCATGGCGTTATTTCTATTACAGCATATTGGATGACTGTCATTCATATTCCATTCATCCAGCTTGAATCACCATCACACACAGTTCACTTTCATAGCAGCCACCTACTGCATGACTTTGCTTGTTGTATTATTCCTTCTTGCATAATAGACTTCCTACCTTCCTTCCCTTCCCCCAGGTATTTAGGCAGAGTGGGAGTGAGTAAGTGTTAATGTTAGTGTTAAACTGTTAAACACTCTTTGGTTTGTGAGCGCGATGTGGGGGTGGGGGGGGTGGGGGGGGGGATCGGGACAAATAGCCAATATGCAAGGTGGTACGTGGTGGCATAGATGCATGCTACTGTAGATTGCAGCGCATGATTGGATGAGTTGGGATTGACAAATATATGCAACGCTTCTCAGAGCTGTTTATAGGCCTTGTATCATAAACCTGAGATCCGATCATTTTATGCTTTTCACTTACACTAACCACTACGTTATTCTCCAGTCAAAAGTCACCAGAATTGCTTGTGATATGCCTCCCCTTCACCCCCATTGCAACATTTTAGGCAGCATCCCCCTCACTGTAGCCCTCTCACATCTTTTCCTTGACACTGTATATTAGCTTCAAAACATGGTGTACTTAGAGGCTACAGTCAAACTGCCCCGTTTGGCTCTGACGGTATAACTTCTCATGTGAGATCATCCTCTGTTCCTCATCCTATGTAGTGATTACAATTCACAATGTATCACATTATGTGTGAGCTAATTTACATTATATCATAATAATAATTCACAATTAAACACTTTCCGGTACTAAAAAAATAATCCGACGGTGGTTATTGTTTGTGTGTGCTAACAAATGTGAACAAACATGGATGTTTGCAAGTGCAAGACGCATATGCCATCTTTCACAGCTCTTATCATCACTGTGGTGGCTTTCGGCAGCACACCGTGAATTTCCTGCAGTGGCCGGACTTAGGCGTACTCCGCTGAAATATCGATGTGCACCTATTAAACACCTGCCAACTGTATGTCTGTGATCGTTTTTCTCTGTTTTTTCAGCCTAATAAAGGCTTCCTTGACTTTCATTGCCAGCGCTTTGGTCCTTATATTGACAGACACCAATAATAGACTCCAAAGACAAACGCAAAGCCTAGAATCAATACTAGACATTGACAGCTCTCTTATGCCTGCAAAATAATGTGATGGAACACACCTGACTTACTAGTCAAGCTAATTGTCCCATTACTTTTGGGTACCCTGAAATACTATGTATAAAATGTGTAATTTTTGAATGGTGAAACCAATATGTAGGCTGTGGCGTTTAAACGATGCTCAATTGGTACTAAGGGGCCCAAAGTGTGCCAAGAAAATATCCCCCACACCATTAGATATTTGCATTAACGAGCAGTTGAACAGGTGTACCTAATAAAATGGCTGGTGAGTGTATATATACAGGGTTCTCCCCAAAGAATGTAAGGGTGCACTGCACCACCTTGTCTACTTGGCTCTGCCATTATGTAAACATTTCAAATAAAAGCAAATTAAACAAATTAAACTGAGAGTAACTATCTTTGATCACCAATGACATTGCTGTTAAAAGTGAAAGTGTTATTATGTTCCTCATTTAATTCAGCGTTTTAGCTCTATTTTTTGCACATTTTTACATTAATAAATGTGAGTCAGTTTTGATAATGCAATCCAGTGCCACCATGTCAGGGGAGATTGACCAAATGCGACATTGTCCCATTGCCTTCCAGTCAAAAAAACACTGCATTGTCTGCTTAGCATCAAATTTCACCTGGGAAGGAAGAAGGGGCAGAGTTGTGTCTCCTGCTTCGCATATCTCTCTCTGCCTGGAGGCCTTGTGGCGAGCCTGTGCAGGTGCGCAGGGTACCTGATAGGACACCATTCACATAGCAAGTTGCGGCCTGTCAGTTACAAAAGCAATAATCCACAATATGAGGAGGTGGCCATGGTTAAACCAGGAGGCAAGTTTTTTGGCAGGATGGAGGGCTGCATGGTGTTACGGTCCAGTAGTGCATCTGTCTTAGACATAATGTGCGACTTTACTGTCTTCTCCAGCCATTATTACCGTCATCATCAGTGAGGTCAGAGCTATAGGCCTGTGGTTATTCAGGATGCTTGGCTTGTCTTCCTTGGGGACAGGGATGACATTTGAGGTCTTCCATGGCAGTGGGACTAGTAGGTCTAGTAGGGACTGGAACAGCTGCAGTAGGACCCCACTAAGTTTGTCAGCACATTATTTCAGAGTTCTGCCACAGATACCATCTGGTCTGGTGGCTTTTTAGTTGAGGTGGATTTGAGGCATTTAAGCACACTGTAAAAAGTGAGCTTGCTAGTAGGTGTGCTCTATTTGAACTCCTCAATTTGAAATGCAAAGTCTTGTTACTCAAAGCATTTGTGTTCAATCTTTTTTGCATGCCAAATAGCCTGTTTGACATCTTACTGCGATCTTATAGATACATTTGAGCTCTTTAGTCACCCGGTTAGATAGCAATCTGTTTGGTGGGGATTATGTCGTTTTTATTTTTATTTTATGGCAATTACTGGCAAACAGAATCCAGATCTAGTTATATCAGATTACGCTAGCAGGTTTAAGATAAATGGTGGACATTAATACTTTTTGTCAAAATATTTTATTAATTATTATTTATACAAAATATAATATAAAAATTATTTGTGTCTGAAGCGACATCATTTGGAAGGTCTCGACAGTCTATGTGGCTAATCGTTGCACCAGGGAAGTAAAAAGAAACCCTCTTATTAGAGGCAAGCAGATTGGCGATTAGCCTAGGTCCAATGGAATAAATCTATATAGGAAAATCTGCAAAAAAGACAAATCATGCCGGGGCAAAAAACGCATTGTAGATTTCATTTGGAAAACCCCCCCCAAAACTATGCTTTACTGCCAAAAATACCTCAATATGTCACATATGTGTGTTGTTACCAAATGTCTTATTTACACATATTCAAACATCTGTATCTTAGATGTTCTAACTTGCCGAACTCTGACATTTGAATAATGAAATTGGGTTGCACAACCACAGGTAAGACTCTGACTGTATTGAAGCTGAGGATTCAAATGGCACTAATACTCACATATTGTCTCTGTTCATAACATTTAATGCAGCCTTCATTGCTATATTTTGTGTATGACTGCATGTCGTAACAAAATTCATGTGGTGATGTGTTCTAGGTCCTTGAGGGAGGTAGGCATCAGAGAAGGGACAGGTAGAAATTGAGAACTTGAATGTACACACACACACACACACACACACACACACACACACACACACACACACACACAACATCTGATCTCAGGGGCCCACAATTGCCACAATTAAAAAAGATTTAGATAACATATTTACGCTTTCATTTTTCAGTGTGGCCACAAAGGGCAGCAAAGTGCAAAATTAAACTGCACCTGTAATAACCAGTACCGTTTATTGTATTGGAGTTTAATCATGAATGCATTAACAGCTTTTTGAAAGATATTTGGCTTGTGTTTAACAAATGCTTTTTTATCTAAATTACGGTAAAGTTTTTAAAATATGTTGTGTTTGTGTTTTTTATAGTGATACATTTCATCATCCACAAAAAGACATTGTTTCCTGAAACATGCATTGTCATCACTATCCAATGAGTCGCTCGTTGACCCTCTTGTAGAGGGTAGAGATAGTGATCCCCTATGTGAGATAAATCAGAAGCTCAACGATGACGACACTCTCAGAAAACAGGTTCTACCTACGACCAAAAATGGTTCTTTAGCTATCTCTGTGGTAGAACCCTTTAAAGGACCCTTTTGGGGTCAGGTAGAACCATTTTGGGTTTCACGTAGAACACTCTGTGGAAAGGGTTCTACAATGTGCTTAACAACATTAACAATACAACCAATATAAACATTCAATGGGCACAATGGTAAAGAAGGAGGACATCAAATTGTGAAGTGTGATTAAAAAAAAATGCACATCCCTTTTAGGGGTTGTGAATTCAAGTTGGGCCTGCACACTCAACTGCTCCAGAAGTATGGAGCATTTGAGTGTGCGGGTGTAACCAAGTTGAAAAGTCACTCCTGAAGTTGAAATACCCCCACCCAGACTATCTAATTGCTAGCTTTTCAGTGGCGTAGCTGGTTAACATTGGGTGTTTCAGAGGGCGGTCACGTGTGTTTGCAATAGAGAGAACGCAAGATTCAGACTTGTGTGAGCTTGTGAATGAGGAAGAAGCACTGTTTCGGGGCAGCGTGACTCCTGTTAAGGTGAGGCCAGTTGCCCTCAACTCTGGGGCTGGGGACGCTCTGGAGCAGGGGTGTCATGCACCCATTATTTTCTAAGGGGCACAAAGTATGTAAGGATGAGGGGATGTCTGAATTTGCATTTTTAGAACACCTGAAACAGCAAGTTTAGTTAGTTTTAAAAATAACAATTTAAATGTCTGTCATTCTTTTTATGCTTAGCTCTGTCTATGACTTTGACAGTGATTACAGCTTACCAAACAAAGTGGCATTGTCAGGATCTGGAAATGGCAGATCTTGCCTTTAGAGTCTGTCAGAGATCCTCCAGAAGGCATCTCTGACTGCCTCCAGGTTGGCTGACTGGGTCCTCTCTCCCTCTACACCTCTCCTGGCGCCCTGCTGGTGGAACGAGCTTCCCACTGCTGTCATGACTGCAGAGTCACTACCTATCTTCCGCCATAGATTGAAGACCCATCTCTTCAGGCTACATCTTAACTGTCCTTCCTAAAGACCTCTTTATCCCCACTACCCCCCTGTACAAGTTTCTCCTGTAAAAAAAACAAACAAACCATATATTACTTTTTCTTATGATGACTGATGGATGATTCACTTACTTAAACAAATGTATTTGTTGTAAGTTGCTTTGGATAAAGGCATCTGCTAAATGCCATAAATGGAATTGTACAGCTATGATCATCAAGTCACCCAATCGCTCCTGAGTCATTGTTGTGTATGTTTTTGATTAACTTGAGCGAGGACACACTTCTCTCATTGCTGCAGGAGGTCGCAAAGAGAGTGATCACAAGTTTGTAGAGTTTGCCGATCTCTGGATAGGGTTGAAGCAAACTTTTCTCAGTGAGGTATTGATAAATAGCTATGAGTGTGCTTGGTGGGGCCTGCTCCCTCTGTAGTCTATGGACCAGATACGTGTATTGCACTTCAGTTTCATTAGCATCTGCATCTCCTTCATAGTATTCACATAGCTGTCTGAGTCTTGGGATCTTTTCAACTGCTCTGATTGGCTAGATCCAGAGAAGAAAAGAAAAACTAAACTCTGATTGCATCCTTACGGGTGAGCTAAACTTTATTTTGCCACCTATCATCAACCTTCTTTGACAGCTTTCTGGCTCTCCTTTCTTCCTGGAACTCCACATTTATTTTGGAGGCAACCATTTATTTTTCATTCCAGAGCTCTTCAAGTGTTTCCTCTGACTGCAGCATACAGTAGTCAACTCTGACTTGCATTCTCCACTCCATTTCAGTTGCTATGCTGATATCCATGTCTTGTCCTTGTAGATATTTGGAGAGCACACCAGTCACTGTCAAGAATCTGCTCAAAGCCACCAGGTGGAAGCAAAAATCCAAATATATGGTTTTGCTGAGTGACAATGCTTTGCCTGATGTTTCTTTATCATAGGAAGTGTCCTTCTGAATCTGCTACATAGTTTCCTCCACTTAGTCAATTGTTGAAAGAAGAGCTTGGTAGATATCAATACTTGTTGACCATCATGTGATACTCAAAGCTTAGAGTGCCTTGTTCTTGGTGTCATTTTCCTTCTTGGGTTCCTATTGCACATCAATGAACAACCCATGGCGGAACCTTCCATGAAAATGTAGAATGTTTCAACCACACCAAAAAAGTTATGGGCCACAGTGTTCTTACAGCACATATCCACAACTACTAGTTTCAGCCTATAAAATATGCCTAATCACTGCTCTTGATGGGCTAAACTCATAGACATAGCTGCACAGCCATCATCATCTTGTCCCCTGACATTGCTGATGTCAAGGTCATATTTCTCCAGTGTCTCACATAGATAATTGTCAGCACCAGTTTTCTGTGCATTAACCAAATCAATTAGACACTTGGCTTCTCTGTCTACAAAACGAATGATGACTGACAGCTGACCCTGTTCGGCTGAATCAGGAGTTGTGTCAAGGCTAGTCTTGTGTAACCATACCTCCACATCATGTTGTTCTCACGCCTCCTTTGGAGGTCCAGAGAATTTTCGATTCGCCAATCTGGCTTGGATTGAACCTCGACAGAGCGCTGTGAGAACAAACTCGTTAGGTTCCGGAGTTCTTGCCTATGTTAGGTTGCAACATTGAAGAAAATGGAAGCAAAAACAGAATTCTGTTTTGTTGGAGCTTCGCACAAGCAGGGTATTTGATTCGTTTGACATGTGGCAAGGAGTCACTCATTTCAAAAGGGTTTCCACCCCTTTTAGTTACTTTCTGCAAAGGATTTCCCCAGGCTTTCCGAACTAGGAAAACCTCGTTGAGACTAGGTTATGTCAAGACAAGAAGAAATTTGCATCTTTCACCTAACATCTATGATTTTACTTCAATTGCTTTTGACTCAATTTCCCACATGTGATCTTCTGATTTTGACTGTGCATTGAGAGGTTGCTGAGGACACCTTTTTGTTTCTTCTTTTACAATTCAAGGTGCGGGTGAAGGACTTTGTCACACCTCACACCAAGGCGGCAACCTCTCTGAAAACACCTCTACAGTCTAGCAAGTATTTCCCATGGAATTGTGAAATCTGTCTCCATCTCTTAAAAGTGTTACATAAAAAAAGTTAGCAGGGTAACCATGAAGTATAGATTTTATGTATTAAATTGCATAAAAATAATATGTGCCTACCTCTTACACTGCAGTCCCCCTGATCAACACCTGGTGGGATTGTGGTGGGTCTGCACTGGCCTGAGTTGTCTCTGCACTGGCCTACATAGCATTAACATCTGCATCCTCTTCAGAAAAATGCAAATATCTGATTTGAATTGTTTAAATATAACCAAAGCTCTGAAACAGAGTTTCACTGAAATGCAACATATGTTTAGGAATTTGTAGCAACAACCAGCCTTGTGAAAGTGTATCTTGTGCATTACTCTCTCTGCCTGTGGGGGTAGGTCTACTGTCTGCACTAGCCTGAGCCTGACCACCTTTGCTGGAGGGATCTGTATTGTCTGAAAAAAATATTAATAATAAGTAATCACATTTCAATCTGCCGCCATCTTCAAGGTAGTCATGACATCAGTTTGAAATTCTCGAGTCACACACAGAGTCACACAATCATCTGGCGAGGTCTGGCATTCTGGCCAGGTCTGCTCTGTTTGACTGCCTCCAGCAGTTTGGACTAACAAAGGAAGCACTAATCAAGGTGAGTGTACTCAGCATCAGGTGTTCTCTCCTGCTGGAGGCAGTCGAACACACCAAACTTGGCCAGTCTGCACATTTTTCTGATAGTAGAAAATGATGTAGATGATATGACTTCACTCAGTGCGACTTGAGCATTTTCGCATTGGGTCCTGTAGCGTTCTGGCTGAAAATGGAAACTCTAGGTGGCCTATCGTTGCAGCCTACACGCTTTGCTAAAAGACTGTGTTGGCACAGGGAGTGATCAACAGCAAAACAGTCCTCATCGCAGTCCAACGAAACATCCAAGGACAGGTTATCAAACTTACAATTCCTTATTGGAGAAGGGATTAATATGAGCCCTAGGAAAAACAGACTCATAAATTTGGCGCCCACCAAACTCGCATCACATAGCGCCTGCTTATGATGAGAGAGAAACTGAAATCACCCCCCAGCCTGGATATAGACACTGTTCCGGGATACACGATATGACCAAACTAAGCACAGCCTGGGGGAAGGAGGAGGCAGTGGTATCCATAAGATAAAACTGAATGAAGGGGCAAGATGAGCTCCACAAAGCCGTCACGCAAACATCCTGGACACAGACTCCCTTGAATAAAGCCCATGAAGTAGACACACATAATTGTTTTCCGGTATGTATTATCTGTTGATATTAGCATATGAATAAAGCAAAACATTTGATTCTGAGCAAATGTTGCAACATTACCGGTATTTACGGTATACACCACAGCTCCTAAAAGAAGTTTTGCGCCACTGGAATACACACAGTACACAATATAATGCAACAAAATACCCAGATCCAAATTGAGTTGAGTGATTTTCAAAATGACCTAAAAAGGGTGTGCCTGCAAATAGCTTTTCTCCTCAATATTCTGATATCCTCTGAGAGTCCATTGCCAGCTTCACACCCTCTGACCTCTAATACTCTGTATCACTTCCTCTTTGACATTACAAGAAACAGGCATGGCTATACCAGGGTGGAAACATGTATGAGTATTTCAAGAGTTTTAACTGTTGTCTGACTGCCCTTGCTGCACTCACTACACACTACACCAAATGTAGACACAGATTTGGAACTAGATCTCTCAGCAATTAGGTCAGGAAATAGTCAGACACGTGAAAAGAACTGCATATGTATCTAGAACTGCATATGTAAACACAACTCATGTGACATCCTTTCCAGGATAAGAGCAGAATGATGTGCAATATAAAATAATTTATATATAATATATATAATATAATAACTTGCTCATTTCAATAACTTGCAAGATTATCAGTCAGTAGGTCAGGGGTGTCAAATTCAAACTTGCTGAGGGTTGTGAATAAAATCAGGGGCCAGACATTTATTACAATGATTATTTTTGTATTGAAGAAATATAAGTAGGTTAGTAACTGTATTAAATAAAAAATATTGCATGCATGCATAGTTCAAATATTATGTTTTTTTCCATGTTTGTGGGTAATTATTACCATCAAAATAGTATTTATCAAGTGCTGAAAAATGATTTTGTATACAAAATAATTTGCATCACAGTAGCCTACTTTTGTCTGTAACAAAATAACAAATAAGGTATTTGTTACCAGCATTGATTAATAAAGTAAAATAATAATTATTTGATCCCCTGCTGATTTTGTTAGTTTGCCCGATTACAAAGAAATGAGCGGTCTATCATTTTTATGGTACTTTTATTTTAACAAATAGACACAGAATATCCAAAAAAAAAGTCCAGAAAAACATATTATATAAAGTTCTAAATTAATTTGCATTTGATCGAAGGAAATAAGTATTTGATCCCCAAGCAAAACATGACTTAGTACTTGGTGGAGAAACCCTTGTTGGCAAGCACAGAAGTCAGACGTTTCTTGTAGTTGGTCACCAGGTTTGCACACATTTCAGGAGGGATTTTGGTCCACTCCTCTTTACAGATCCTCTCCAAATCCTGAAGGTTTCAAGGCTTTTGCTTGGCAACTCGAAGCTTCAGCTCCCTCCACAAATTTTCTATAGGATTACGGTCTGGAGACTAGCTAGGCCACTCCGTGACCTTAGTGTGCTTCTTCTTGAGCCACTCCTTTGTTGCCTTGGCCGTATGTTTTGGGTCATTGTCATGCTGGAAGACCCATCCACGACCCATCCTCAGTGCTCTGGCTGAGGGAAGGAGGTTCTCGTCCAAGATCTTACGGTACATGGCCCCGTCCATTGGCCCCTCAATGCAGTGAAGTCGTCCTGTACCCTTAGCAGAGAAACAACCCCAAAGCATAATGTTTCCACCTCCGTGTTTGACGGTGGGGATGGTGTTCTTGGGATTGTAGCATTCAGCATTTCTCTCCCTCCAAACACGAAGAGTCGAATTTATGCCAAAGAGTTCAATTTTGGTCTCATCTGACCACATCACCTTCTCCCAAGCCTTCTCTGAATCATTTAGGTGTTCATTGGCAAACTTCAGATGGGCCTGTACATGTGCCTTCTTGAGCAGGGGGACCTTGCGGGCACTGCAGGATTTCAATCCGTTACGGTGTAGTGTGTTACCAATGGTTTTCTTGGTGACTGTGGTCCCAGCTGCCTTGAGATCATTACCAAGCTCCTCCCGTGTAGTTCTGGGCTGATCCCTCACCCTTCTCATGATCATCCTTACCCCACGAGGCAAGATCTTGCATGGAGCTCCAGGCCGAGGGCGATTGATGGTTATTTTGTATTTCTTCCATTTTCTAATAATTGCACCAACAGTTGTCTCCTTCTCACCAAGCTTCTTGCTGATGGTCTTGTAGCCCATTCCAGCCTTGTGCAGGTCTACAACTCTTACCCTGATGTCCTTTGAATGTTCTTTGGTCTTGCCCATGGTGGTGGAGAGGTTGGAATGGAAGAGATTGATTCTATTGACAGGTGTCTTTTATACCCATAACAAGCAGAGATTAGAAGTACTTTCTTAAAGTGACAGGAGTAATCTGTGTGCCTCATGGGCATATAACCGGTCTGTATGAGCCAGAATTTTGCTGGTTTGTAGGGGATCAAATACTTATTTCCTTCGATCAAATGCAAATGAATTTATAACTTTATATAATGTGTTTTTTCTGGACTTCTTTGTTGATATTCTGTCTCTATTTGTTAAAATAAAAGTACCATAAAAATTATAGACCGCTCATGTCTTTGTAATCGGGCAAACTAACAAAATCAGCAGGGGATCAAATAATTATTTCCCCCACTGTATATATATATATATAAAGAGAGAGATAGATAGATATCGGTATATATATATATATACAGTTGTGGTCAGAAGTTTACATACACTTGTAAAGAACATGTATGTCATGGCAGTCTTAAGTTTCCAATCATTTCTACAACTCTTATTTTTCTGTGATGGATTGATTGGAGCACATACTTCTTTGTCACAAAAAACATTCATGAAGTTTGGTTCTTTTATGAATTTATTATGGGTCTTCTGAAAATGTGACAAAATCTGCTGGGTCAAAAATATACATACAGCAATGCTAATATTTGGTTAAATGTCCCTTGGCCATTTTCACCTCAATGAGACGCTTTTGGTAGCCATCCACAAGCTTCTGGCAAGCTTCTGGTTGAATCTTTGACCACTCCTCTTGACAGAATCGGTGCAGTTCACCCCTATTTTGCGATCATCAGCGACAGGTTATACCGAGTGAGTCGTGACTCGCATAGTCAGGAGGAAGTAACCCAGTTGTTGGTTCCCCGTAGCCGCCGGGAAATGGTCTTCCAGGCGGCTCATTTCAACCCCATGGCGGGCCATTTAGGTTATGATAAGACACTAAACCGTATAATGGCTCGATTTTATTGGCCGGGAATTCGGGCAGAGGTGCGTAGGTGGTGCGCCAGCCATTCCCCGGGCCCCGTTGCAGCTCTTACCAGTGGTCGAGAACCCATTCGACCGCATTGCCATGGATATTATCGGGCCATTTGATCGATGTACACAGGGATATCGATTTGTGTTGGTCTTGATAGATTACGCAACCCGATACCCCGAGGCAATACCGCTGCGCAATATTTCAGCCAGGAGTGTAGCCCAGGCATTGTTTCAAGTGATCTCCCGGGTGGGAATCCCGAAAGAGATTCTCACCGACCAGGGCACCAATTTTATGTCACGCACCCTCAAGGAACTGTACGGGTTGTTGAACATCAAGGCGATTCGAACCAGTGTCTACCACCCGGCCACGGATGGCCTTTGTGAGCGGTTCAATCGGACCTTGAAATCAATGATCTGGAAGTTTGTGCACGAGGATAGTTGGAATTGGCATAAATGGCTAGATCCCCTGCTGTTTGTGGTACGGGAAGTCCCCCAAGCTTCCACTGGGTTTTCCCCATTTGAATTGCTCTATGGGCGTAAGCCCCGGGGTGTCCTAGACCTTCTTAAAGAAAATTGTGAGGAAGGGTCTAGCGACAGTAAAAATGAGATTCAGTACGTCCTGGACTTGCGCACAAAGCTTCACGCCCTAGGGGTTATCTCACGCGAGAATTTACAGCAAGCCCAGGAGCGTCAAAAGCGCCTCTACGACAGGGGAACTAACCTGCAAGAATTTTCACGGTATCCCGGGAGAAGACTGCATTCTCCACTCCGCTCGGGTTGTATCAGTTCACGGTGCTCCCTTTCGGGTTGTTCGGAGCCCCAGCCACTTTCCAGCGCCTCATGGACCGCATTCTGCGGCCGCACTCTGCCTATGCTGCTGCCTAACTGTCATTTACAGTGACACCTGGGCGCAGCATGTGCAGCGTGTGGCTGCTGTTCTGCGGTCCCTGAGGCAGGCGGGGCTGACGGCCAACCTGAAAAAGTGCGTGATCGGGCGGAGGGAGATCCGGTATCTGGGGTACCACTTGGGTCGAGGGGAGGTGCGGCCGCAGGTTGAAAAGACTGCGGCCATCGCCGCCTCTCCGCGGCCCAAGACGAAGAAGGAGGTAAGGGCGTTCCTGGGGCTGGCTGGCTATTACCGGCAGTTCGTGTCGGGCTTCTCAGAGCTGGCCAGTCCCTTGACGGACCTCACCCGGAAGGGTGCCCGGATCCGGTCCAATGGTCGGGCCAGTGCCAGGGGTCGTTCGAGGCCCTTAAGGGTGCTTTTTGTGGAGAAACGGTCCTGTATGCGCCTGATTTTAACCTCCCTTTCTCCCTACAGACGGACGCGTCGGATAGAGACCTGGGAGCAGTGCTGACCCAGCGGGTGGAGGGGGCTGACCGGCCGGTGCTGTACCTGAGCCGCAAACTGTTGGAGAGGGAGGGCCGGTACAGCACGGTGGAGAAGGAGTGCCTCGCCATCAAGTGGGTGGTCGGCGCCCTCCGCTACTACCTGCTGGGTCGCGCTTTCACCCTCTATTCCGACCATGCTCCCCTCCAGTGGCTCCACCGCATGAAGGATGTGAACGCGAGGATCACCCGGTGGTATCTCGCGTTGCAGCCCTTCAACTTTTCAGTCGTGCACAGACCGGGGGCGCAGATGGTCGTGGCAGACTTCCTTTCCCGGGCGGGGGGGGGGGAGTAGGCTGTCGGCCGTCGTGTCCCCGGCCTGTGTCGGGCGGTGGGGGTATGTGGGGGGACATGCAGCGTTCGGCCTGTAGAGGGAGCTACAGGACCGTGGCCAGGGTTACGGAAACGAGGCTGGTTGCGCACCTGTTGCGAATGAAGCCTCGTTAACTAAATGGTTTAAGATGTGTGTGCCTCTGCTTTTGGAGAGGCTGGAAAGCTGCAACTGGAAAGTCGACGAGGGGTTATTGAGTGCGAAAGCTAACCGAGCAAAAGTGTTAATAAACGGGGTTTGCCCTTACCACACCTACTGAGTCCGCCTCTGTGTTGCAAGGATATTATTTCCTGTAAACCACAAAGCAGCCACACGACACAAACTCCCCCCCACGCTGCGTCATTGTCGTCTTAAAGTGAAGGGGTATTTTCTGAACTTCCTGTTCACAGCGATCGTTTTATAGATTAACACCTATCACAACCTCAAACTTTAACTCTTCAATGAATTAACTTCACTTCACTTCTCTGCCCTCTCTAGTTATGTGCAGTTGTGCGTTTCTGTAAGACAATTTGGAGAAGTCACAGATAAGAGGGTAGGCTACAGGAGGAAACAGCCTTAATGCGCCTCACAGAGATGTCTGGTGGTCGTCAGTGTTGCTTCTCCACATTGGGAATACTCTTGCTTATTACCCTACACTATGGTATGTTCCTTTTGAGGAATTGCTTTCATGCATTAGGTGTTTTGCAGTATGTGTTTGTGCTTGAATCAGGGTTTGGGTCAGTTTGTGATTTCAATTCACATAATGCAATTTTTGTGATATTTGTGAATTGTAAGTGGCCCATTGTTTTCTGTGATTTGTTTTCTGTGGTTTTCTGTGATTTGTTTTCTGTGGTTTTCTGTGATTTGAATTTCAATTCATTTATGTTATTGAGTCAAACCTTGGCTTGCATGATGGTGAAGTTAGACAGTTATAGTTATGTAACTTCCTTGTTCTTTGCATGGTGTGTGTGTGTGCTGAAAATAGAATGCCAAGTCATCAGTAAGTATTTTATCAGTAAGTACTACTGTGGGTATTTTATATATTTGATTCAGCAGCCTCAACACAATGATCAAGATGTATCGAGCAAAGAGTTACTCTAAGGCTTAGAGTAACCCTTTGCTTGATACCTCTTGCTCACTGTTTACCCATGCAGGTGTTTTTCCTGTAAAGCATAAAGTTTGCTTGCTTGATTGATTGATTGATTGATGAAGGTGTATACAGACGTGCAAACTTGTCAGGGTTTTGATCACAAAATAGACCCTCCACATGTAGTAGATCAAATGTAAAAATAGTTGAGGATTTTTAGGGGTGGGAGCTGCTGAGGTGAGAATTGTTACTGGCTATCCGCTTCTCTGTCTGTCAGAGTATTAATCAACATAAAAAAAACAAAGCTATCACTTCCTTTATGTCCGCTTTGAAATTTCCCCCCGCTATTCATGCTACAAAGTATCACACAGTGTTCCCAGAAAGTAAGAGCATGAAAACTGCTCCTGCATGGAGCAGTGAGAGAACTTGAAACTATTGGAAAATATACTAATTGGATTAAACTGTGCTGCGCCGACTCAGGATTATAGAAGACAAGCAGGTGTGCTGCGTGCATTGTTAAATTAGCTGATCTTCACTAGTTTGTGAATGATATTATAATCGTAGTTAACATTCCTAATTACATTTTGGTCAGGTGTTAACTAATGATCTATACAGATCAGTAGTTTTAACTAGAAAGTAAAACCTTCTAATTTAATATTCCATCAAAAGCTTATTTGTTAAAGGGTCTGGCAAGTCAATTGCCTGATTGCTATTGTTATTTGGGGACTTTTCTGCATATAATAAGCACCAAAAAGGTATGAGAAATGTATTACATGGCAATTTTGAGTCAGAAGGTTCATGCATGTATGGCTGAATGAGGCCGATTCTCCCTGCTTGCGCCATCTGTAACTAGTAGTTGCAGTTGTATATCAGTTTTCCACGCTGCTCACACATTCTCTGCGCATGTCCTGGTTGGCTGTCCTGGCTGGTGTAGGCGCTACCATATGATGTCAGTGCTTTATTGAAGAAGGAGACATGCTGTATCGTCCGATCTGGGTTATACAAAAAAATTACGATGGCCAAGGCATGACTTGGTATATTTGAAAGTAATTGTAGAACTTGAAAGTGATGCTGGAATCAACCTTATTTGGCCAGGAACGATACCGACTCTGCCATTGGAATTACATTGGGGAATCTTTTTGTGAAAAAGTGAGAACTACAACGATAACACAGTTGTCAGTGCATTGTGTGTGTGTGTGTGTGTGTGTGTGTGTGTGTGTGTGCGTGTGCGTGCGTGCGTGCGTGCGTGCGTGAGTGCGTGCGTGAGTGCGTGCGTGAGTGCGTGCATGTGTGAGACAGGGTGGGGTGGGGGGGGGATGGAAGTCCCAGAGTCAGTGAGAGATCATCAGCGATGATCTTTCCTGCTCTCTTACTGGTCCTGGAGTGGAACAGGTCCAGGAGAGATGGCAGGTTGCAGCCGATGACCTTCTCTGCTGACCGAATGGTCCGCTGCAGTCTGCCATTGTCCTGGAGGCAGCGTACCAGGTGGTGACCGGTGAGCTGAGGATGGACTCAATGATGGTCGTGTAGAACTCAACCATGACTTTCTGCGGCATGTTGATTTTCTTCAGCTGTCGTAGGAAGAGCATCCTCTGCTGGGCCTTCTTGATGGTGGAGGTGATGTTCTCCGCCCACCTGAGGTCCTATGAAATTATTGTCCCCAGGAATCTGAATGACTCCACAGTGTAAACTGGGGAGTCACACATGATGAGGGGGTGGTTGGGCCTGGGCTCCTCCTGAAGTCTGCTACCATCTCTACAGTTTTTAGAGCTTACAGTTCCAAGTTGATCTGGCTGCACCAGAAAGCCAGGCTGTCAACTTCCTTTCTATAGGCGGAGATTAATCCAATGAGGGTTGTGTCGTCTGCGAACTTCCGGAGTTTGACAGAAGGGTGGCTAGAGATGCAGCTGTTGGTGTAGAGGGAGAAGAGTAGAGGAGAGAGCACACAGCCTTGTGGGGCTCCAGTGCTCAGAGACAGGCTTGCCCAGCCGCACGTGCTGCTTCCTGTCTGTCAGGAAGTCAGTGATCCACCTGCAGGTGGGCTCAGGCACGCTCAGCTGGGAGAGCTTGTCCTGGAGAAGAGCTGGGGTGATGGTGTTGAATGCGGAGCTGAAGTCCACAAACAGGATCCTGGTGTAGGTGCCGGGTGAGTCTAGGTGCTGGAGGATGAAGTGGAGTCCCATGTTGACTGCGTTGTCTACAGACCTGTTGTTTCTGTAGGCGAACTGCAGTGGGTCGAGGAGGGGGTTGGTGATGGCCTTAAGGTGGGTCAGCACAAGGTGCTCAAAGGTCTTCATTACCACAGAGGTCAGGGCGACTGGTCTGTAGTCATTAAGGCCTGTGATCCTTGGCTTTTTGGGAACGGGGATAATGGTGGATGTTTTGGAGCAGGCAGGTACCATGCATTCAACTAGTGATGTGTTATTCTGCACTTCATACTGTACTCCATTTAGCCGTGTTTGGCAAAGTACACTATAGTACACTTTACTAATACTGGGTAGGGCCTCCCTTTGCTCTCAAAACAACCTCAATTCTTCGTGGCATTGATTCTACAAGATGTTGGAAACATTCCTTTGAGATTCTGGTCCATGATGACATGACTGCATCACGCAATTCCTGCAGATTTTTCAGGTGCACTTTGAAGCTGTGAATCTCCTGTTCTACCACATCCCAAAGGTGTTCTATTGGATTCAGATCCGGTGACTGGGAAGGCCACTGAAGAACGCTGAACTCATTATCATGTTCATAAAACCAGTTTGAAACGACTTTTGCTTTGTGACATGCTGCATTATCATGCTGGAAGTAGCCATTAGAAGATGGGTAAATTGTGGTCATGAAGCGATGCACATGGTCAGCAACAATACTCATAGGCTGTGGCCTTCAAGCGATGATTGATTGGTATTAACGGGCCCAAAGTGTGCCAAGAAAACATTCCCCACGCTATTACACCATTGCGTGAATGAGAAGGTGTACAGGTGTTCCTAATAATGTGTTCGGTGAATGTACATCTAGGCTGTTGTTTTATAGCATCTAAATAAAACATGTGCAGTCCTTTATTTTGATTAACTGTAATACAGCTTTTTTTTGCGATTATGGTACATTTTATGTGTTATTTCATATGGAGAAAAAAAGTAGCCATTTTTTGGCCCTTGCATATTCAATTGTATGGCTTCACCTACAATAATAAAGATGTTGTATTATACAGTCAGGTGCACTTTTAAGTCCACAATAAAAAAAGTTGTTGCTTGAGTTTCCATGTAGTCAGTTGATTATAGGTGTAGTCCTTTGATTGTAGATGTGAGCTGAAAAAAATCTCCCAACTTCTCTTTTCTTGCTTCATCATCCGGGCCTGTGCTTACACTAGCCACCATGTATTAATGATGAAAGTTTGACTTGACTCTCACATATTCACTGATAAGAACTTTTGCACATCTGAAGTCATTGAAGTAGAATGAACTGTTGTATATGTAAAAAAGGTGGTTCGGTGACCATGCTCGTGATGGGTAAACTTGCCTGTGACCTGAAGACATGTGTTAGCTCCCTGAGCTAATGGCTAGGTTTTAGCTTATCAAGTTAGTTTGCCTATGTCTTCCACTCGGGAGTCCCAGTTTCTAATCCTATTTCAGTCATAGACTGTATATGATCAGGTTTGGTGATTATACTATAGGTTGTGTGTCCGTCCTTTGGAACAAAGTTTATAACCTGGATACAATTTTCACTTTGAGGTGGTCAACTACCCTGTATCAATAGACTTTTACAATCGGTACAACAGCCTAATTATTAAATCATATTATCTTGCTGTATAAGTATAATAAATCCTCCTTGACTGCATTAAGTAGAGAATGTTTTCTTGTCCCACTGTCACTTCTGCTTGCTCTTAGGATGTTCAGGTCAGGTGTACTGTGAAGCACTTAGTCACAAATGTACTGTATCTATAAAGGTATTATACAGGTACAACTTGATTGATTGATTGGTTGATTGATGTTAGTGTGTTTGTGTTTCAGGTGTGGATGCTTCTTCACGTGAATTATTCAACAAGAGAGTGGGGGATTCTGTGATGCTGCCCTTGACCATTAAGAACACAGATTTCATTTTAGTGGAATGGAAGTATCAAGACAAGACTATTGCAAGATATGAAAACAAAACAGTATCATATATTGCGTCACAGTTTGAGGGGAGACAAGAGATGAACACCAATGATTTCAGTTTAACAGTCTGGAATCTTACACTGCAAGACTCAGGGGAATTTAAAGTCATTGCTGAAACAGAGGAATTTCAATTGAAGACTGAATTCATCACTCTTCAGGTTCATGGTAAGCTGCAATCATCTTTTTTCTTATATTTTCATATTAGCATCATGCTTCATGTAGGTTTCTGTGTTAGTCCAGATTTTCTATTGTCCAAATAGTAGCGATCATATTCCTACAACACCAAAAGTATGTCTGATTTTCTTTTCTATTCAGTTGTTATCAGCTGTGTCAATAATGTCATGGATTGGCCAGTAAGTTCACTCACCTACTGTCCCTGGTCTGAATGAGTCTGACCAGAGGGAAGGAATGAGAACCAGTAGTGTCTGGAATAGCTCTAGTCTTGATGATTTATGGAAGAAGACTGATTAAGACTGTGTTTGTTTGTTTGTCAGAACCTGTAGCCAATGTGCACATCCAGCTCAACACTAGCTGGCAAGCAGGGAACGAGTCCTGTACAGTGTGGCTGATGTGTAACGCTACAGGAGACTCCAACCTCTCCTACAACTGGACAATAAGGAAGAAGACATATGAGGGTGCCAAAATGCACTTCTCTCTCCCACCAGCAGACACCACTGTGATGTGCAATGCCTCAAACCCAGTCAGCAGTGACTCCGCCTCTGCTACAGTGAAGTGTGTCCCTGCCAGTTCAGGTAAAGATTATCGCAATGATCATTTTCATGCACTTTACATACACTGCTACTGAATAACAAATATTTTTTCTCTACCCCCCCCCCCCAAACACACACGTCAAACAGACATGTAACCCCCTGCCCCTGATGATAGAGAATATCTTACAGACTCTTTGCTCTGTTCCACATTACAGGGTTAATGTTGTATTTTATCTTGGCTGGAGTGGGGGGCACTGTGGTACTGACCGTCACCATTGGTGTGATTGTGCATTTCTCCAGGGCGCCCCATATAGGTATGTGAATGAGGGGGTCAAACTATATATCAGACATTAGTCATCAGTTTTACCTCGGGTAGAAGCCTACTATTTTTATAAAATAGTAATGTAACAAAAAAGCCTACTGTAAATAAGAGCTGGGGCAAGGGACTGGCAATTACAGTTATATAAGGTGTAGATAAAGATTGTAGGCCTATCTCATTTTATCTTTGTTTGTTTTCTTTCAAACTAAATAAAAGGGAAAATGTTTGTTGTTGGAGTTGCAGGGAACCTGGCCACCTGAAATTGTTTTTTCAAGCCTCATTTCAAAGTATCTCTATGCCTTTTGTGGACCTGATATCTTATCTGATTGAATATTTCTTACCAGAACTGACTAATGTTGATGCTACAATATATGCAGATGTGGATGACATATGTGTGGATGACGTAAGTAGAGCCAAGCACTACAGTACTGTATACATACCGGTAGCAATTATTGTTTATCTAATAAGTGTAGCCTATATGCTCCTGTTTTTTTTTCTGTGCATGTATTTTGTGCTGAATTGAGCTGTATTGAGTATTTTGGTGTTTCTATAGTTTGTAAATCCATTGTCAGTATAATGTGCGTGCAATGTGTATCCATATTTTTTCCAGGAGAGATTTCCTAATGCGAATAACGCAAACTCCGTGTATGAGACTGTAAACCCAAACCAAAGGAACAAGGTGAGAATGAGGCAGATGGTCATGACTCAAATCAAAGAACAGAGTAGGGGAAAAGAAGGTATACCGAACATACTGTACTGCCCTTGTGTCCCATCACCTCCTCTCTATGGGTGATACAGTAACTACACCCAAAGAAAAAATTAAAATGGTATTAAGTTTAATTTTTCAGGATGTTAAAACATTTTCTTTTTTGTTGTCACTTATAGCCTCAGACCATTTATGACACGGTCTTGTTTGAACGACAGACAGGCACCACCTCTCCCAACCAGGACATGCTTGAAGTTAAAGTGAATATGACTGTGTGACAATCTATTGACTATACAGAACCACATGTCTTTCTATGGCCATCTATTTACCATCTATGACCACCTCTGACCTTATACTGTATATGTACTGTATATGAACATAGCCATTGTATTACCCTCTAAGACCAGGTTGACCTTACATGACTATATTCACCATCTGTTGTCTATAACCATCTATTGACACAGTAGGCCTTCTGTGACCATCTATAACCATCTTCTGACCATCTATTAAACATACATGACCAGCGTGACCGTCTATTACCACCTTTGATCATTTATCCCTGAATCCTACTTTTTAGGTACTGCAAACGTATACAAATATTGCTGTTTTATATTACTGATTTACTGTTTAAGTATAGTGATTTATCTTCATGTTTTTGTATATTGTGATATGTACATTATATAGCGGAGCATTTTCAAAAAAATTTAAGTTAAACCATTTGTGTAACTTAGTCAAGAAAAAAATGCCTCCATACTGTAAATAACTGAACAATTAAATGAACCCTTTTGGCTACAGTTTGAAATTGCACAAATCACTGTTTGTTGCATCAAGTTCTTTGGCACTAACTCTGTAATAATAATAATAATAATTAGTAATATGTGTTTACAAATTTATTCTGATGAGACAATAAATTGCATTCAACAAACATATATCAATCAACCAACAGTTGTCACTGTTTTGGAGTCCATTACTGAGGAGGTGGGACTTCACATGGTGGCTCTTGCTGTAGAACTGTAGGTGACAGAACATGAATAACACAATACTTAGTATTTTCAGTAGCACTTCACAGCACAGAAACTATGAGGGAAATAACATGATAACATGGTAAGTACACTTTGATAAACTTTTACCAATTTGTATCATAAGAACAAGCACCATACTCAAATTGATCTGGAAAACAGATTGACCCCTGATCGTGTCAGGAAAACAGGCAAGCAAAGGTAATGGCTCTAAAAATCATCATCTTACATTTACATTTATGGCATTTAGCAGACGCCTTTATCCAAAGCGACTTACAACAAATACATTTGTTTAAGTAAGTGAATAATCTATCCATCAGTCATCATAAGATAAAGTAATCAATGCTCAGACCAGGGGCCATAGGCAGTCACAATGCTAGAAGAAGGATTTTTTTTATTTATTATTAACAGGAGAGAAACTTGTATAGGGGGGTAGTGGGGGTGAAGAGGTCTTTAGGAGGGACCGTTAAGATGTAGCCTGAAGAGATGGGTCTTCAATCTACGGCGGAAGATTGGTAGTGACTCTGCAGTCATGACAGCAGTGGGAAGCTCGTTCCTTAAATCATTCAATTTGAAAAATACATACCATTGCAGTTTTTCCAAATTGTTAGGATTTTATCTGGAAACCAAGTAGGCAGAGGTCAGTTCTGTATAAGACACCAGTCAGATAACAATTTCTTGGCTCTGCATTTTCTTTCAATCCCCCTCACCTCTGGACAAATATGTTAATATGAACACCCCTCCGAGGATTACCAAAACAATCCACAAGGTACAGGTTCCCTTCTCTGCAAGGCTGGGCTGTTTATCTGAGGTCACAGGGAGTAGAAAGAGGACGGTAACTGACACAGACCTGGGTCTAAATACAATACCTGAATCACAATACAAGGAAGAGATCTTCCCTTTAGCAGATTCAACCAACACATATACAAAGTATCTGATTTTGAGTCATGACCGTCTGTGAACAGACCTTGTGGTGCAAAAAAAATGGAAATGTGAGTAATGATTAGGAAATATTTGAACCTGAAGTTCCTGTTTAAAATAGTCTTACTTGCCCAGATGGAATATGAAGTTTAACATGGGCTTTAAAGGTCCAGTATGTACATTTTAACTTAATTTTAACTTAGTAGCCATCAATGAATGAGATCACATGACATGACAAACGTTCAGTGAAGAGTGCAGTATTGGTCCAAAAAAGCGTTTTCTAAAATCTGGTGTATGACACCTGTCAATTTACTTTTGGTTTGTTTACAAGATATTATGCATATGTTTTCCGCTATTAGAAAATGTAGTATATGCACATTTTTCAAAATTTCAGTGTGGCTAACACATTTTCAGTGTGGTAGCAACACTGAAAAGTACATGCTGCACCTTTAATAGGGGAATATGCTTTAAGGCATTCACCTCAACTAAACTGCAATACCACCGTTTGGCCACAGGCTTCCGGGGCTTCAAACCCTCTCTCCCCAAGCTGCTTCTTTTTTGCCATCTGCAACCGTGATCAGCTTGATCACAGGACAGTATAACCTACACTGTGAACCTTCATCTATCATGATCTCACCATCGCATCTCTCCATCACTGCGGTGGAGGCGTTGGTGAACCATTTGGTGGCAGTGCAGGTGAAGTTGACGTCTCTGTTCGGGGTATATGATGTCCACAGGACTGAGGTGTTGTCGCTGGTCAGCCCCGACCATAAGTAGCCATCTAACAAAGACTTTGGTTCCCAGGAGAGATTGACGTTCCTCATCTGTGTGGAGCATTGCAGAGCGATCACACAGTGACCTGTGTCCTTCAACACACTGAAGAGCTTATGGACGGTGGGTTTGTCGGGGCGTTCTGTATATGAATAGACACAGGGGACGTTTTCATTAATAGGTAATACTGTGGATAATGGACATTCTTGCCAAAAAATGTCTTGGGTTGTGATATGGATATATATAGAAATTGGGGGTAATTATGCACAAATTGAGAGTTATGTATTGCACCTTTAAGTGACACTTGCGCATTGTTTAGTGGGATCCTTACCTCTCAGAGTGAGCTTGATATTGTGGCTCACAAGCCCCTCCATTTTGTTTGTGAGCTCCACCGAATAAACAAGTGCGTCCTCTCTTCTCAAACCACTGACCTGTAAGTCACCAGTAGAGGTGTTGAGTTGTAGTCGATCCAAAAACTGGTGGAACCGTTTGGTCTTTTTATTTCCGTTGCGATAAGTTGCAATAAAGGTGTTGTTACTAAATATGGACCATTCAATTCTGGTGATGCCCCAGGAGCTGTTCACCCCAGAATGTAGAGTGATGGATTCTCCGACATAACCAGTGACTTCAATCACCTTTCCTCTCGCCCCTGAAAGATATTCATAGATATTGTACTATAGCTGTTCTGATTGCATTAACATTTACATATTTACAAAATCATCAGCAGCACATCCACCACCACTATCACCATCTTCATTTCATCATCATCAGCACCACCATCATCATCATCATTTCATCATCATCATCACCACCACACCAAATATGAAACAAATAATGCATTTAACAAGAACATATTCTCATGGCATGGACGTTACAGTAATTCTGCTGTGGCTGTAGTCAGAGTTGTACACTCAAGCTACAGAGAAATACAAAACAAATCACTAATCAATTTTTATAATAAAATCAGTTTGAATGGTATCAACACAATATTGATACAGATGTTGTCATGGTTGTAACATTTATTGTAATAGAACTTAATCATTTAAATTATCCTGTGTTGGAAAACATGTTGTGAGTCATTTGTCATGAGACAGCATGATAGAGTCATAAACAGTCATACTGAACAGTCATACTAAAAAAAAAAATTATATACAATTATTTTATCTTCACATTACACAAGTCGTCTATGGCTTTGTGTCTATCCAATCTTATCTGTAGCTATTTGTTTAAAGGTTTTTTGTTTTGATGTTGTTGCTGTCTTTTTCTGAAGTATTGCTGGTGTGATGTCATCTTTGTTAGCTATATAGCTAACTCTGGAACATTAACATTGATGTGAAAAATAAAATCTTAATTATTGTGCACTGTCCATGTCAAATAAATTGCATAAATGAATAGATAAAAAGATATCTCTTTTGGCTTGATCTGGGAGTGCTGATTGAACTGTTGCACTTTTAAATTAATGTGTAAACTGAGAGGCTGACACATACACATACATATATGACCAATGTACATTGCTGCTAACTTAATCAGGCTTTTTGTTACATAGGTCTATGTTATGTCATATATGACCAATGTACATTGCTGCTAACTTAATCAGGCTTTTTGTTACATAGGTCTATGTTATGTCATATGCCAGTGTTACAGCTCCTGTAACCATTTTTATAAATAGAATTTTATTCGTAATTTATTTTTTGTTTAAAAACAAATCTTATGCAATATCAACTGCAATATTGACAATTTAAAATATGCAATACTAGGCTACTATACATATGTATATCATGATGTATTATCTTGATGTGAAGGAAATCATGAAAGAGTACATTTTCAGAAGTCACCAACAATGGCAACAATGTACAGACCAACTCAAAAGACTTAACATTTAGAAAGGATCATCCTACCTTGTGAGACAGCTATAAGGAAGAGTAAAAGTTTCATCTTCAATATAACCTCTGAAAAACACACAAAATACACGCGTTCTAACTAAACCTCTCAAATATGTCTGCCTGATTTCAATTCTTCTTTTGACATCTCACACGTGACACTTGGAAACCACAAAGTATTGCAATCAAATAAATTGTTGTTTTTTTCTTCTTTTTTTTATCAATGTCATGAACATATAATTAGTTACTTACTAAGTAGTTAGTTCAAAAGAATGCCCATTTGTGTCTCCCATTCTCTTGAGTATTGACACATTTCAAAAGGAGAGAAAAGGAAAGTACTCTCGACTTCCCTCCTACTACCACTACTACCATTACTACCATCAGCCATTTCCCTCTAGTTGATACAGGATGCACATTTGTTTGCATATGCTGTATATTTTTTAATAGATGTGTTATGGTACTTATGTTCCAGAATTTAGACATCTTTTTGAGTGAAGAGAAGTTCACTACTGGAGGAAATGGCCTCTGCATCAGGAGCGTTAACATATTTTACATCCGGTCTCACACATTGCCTATCCCCATTTCCAGTGAAGCTGCTGATATAAGGTACACATACATGCTTGCTTGCACGCACGCACACACGCACACACGCACACACGCACACATGCACAATCTCACATCCCACATAAACCCACAACCTCCCCTCGCCAACTTTCACTCTGCTGTGGAAACGGCTGTTCAGTTTGAGGGTAAAACATGTCTGTATTGATGTGTGACCATGTTAAAGAACAAGACAGTTAACTGCCTGACTGGCGCCAGAATGAAGCGTCATTCTTGCACTACGAGACCACCAGCAACATCAATAGATACACATTTCTTTCGTCTGGGAAAGAAGTGAGCTTCTGAGCCACTCAAGAACCATAAAACAAAAGAACAATAAAACAAAGAAGTTAACCGACTACCAGAGAAATATATATATACTGTATAGATATATCTCCTGACGTGAATCCCCTCCCCTGCCCTCTTCCTGTATTCCAAGTAGCTCTGAGGTCACCCCTGACACACATTCACACACAACCCCCCCATCACAAGGTTGAAGAAGTTACAGTGGAAACTTTGACACATGTGAACATGTGACTTTAGCCAGAATAAGGCTCCATTTTCACACTGTGAGAACACCAGCAAATGCAAGCAATGTTTCGAAAACCCTTCCACTCTTGTCAGTTAGTTGGGCCTGTCTGGCACTGGAAAAGACTCCCAGGCACTTAGTACAGATGGTGTAGTAGCTAGATGGAATTTTATCCATCTTGTTTGTACCTATCCATTCTTTTCAGATTGACACCAGTGTCTACTGAGATACCCAGACACAGTTTTCCTTGCTTCAAAATTAAGCAGTGATTATGACTGCCCAAGGAGACCGCAAATAACACATTTCTGAGAAGAAAAAAAATCACCACACATATCAATAGATGTATGTGTGATCATGTGTGATAAAGAGATCCAGACTCTGAATGTAAGTTTTCATTCAGCTTTTGAGACACAAAAATATTACATGAATGCCTATTCAAAGCATGAAAGTGTGAATACAGTCCTTGTAACATGATGCGATGTGTGACCATGTTAAACCATGTTAGACTGACTGCAGCCAGAATCGTCATTCTTGCACTACAAGACCACTCTCTTAGAGAGATTTAATTTAGTTTATTAGAGAGGGAGAAAAAGAGAGAGAGAGCGAGAGAGAGAGAGAGAAGAGAGTGGAAATCAAAGCCACACACCACTACTTGAGGAGAGATCATTTATTAAAAAGGTTGTAACAATTTAGTCCTAAAATTATCAAATATGAAAACATTTTTCACATCATAACAGCGATCTACAAATTACTTTACAACGCTCTTTTAAAAAGAAATTATTAGGGGCTTAGCTTCATTTCAATACATGAAATGAAAATACAAAATATCAATAGAAATGCTGCAAAAAAGAAACTTTACAAAACCTTTCAGAACTTATAACTATGTGCATGCAACAGGATTTATGTTGAAATAATTTTTTATGAACACCTGACATGAAAAGTACTATACTTAAAGTATGTAAAAAAACATCTCAGCCCATTGTCTTATAAACATACACATATAAAAAAGTAATAATCCACCTATATACAACACGGGAGGATAAAGTATCACTAAGCTGCTAAAAAGCACACCATTGTTGTACTTTGTGACCCATTGACGACCTTCACTCCTTTTAACATCTCAGCCTTGAATTTAGTCATCAGACACCAGTGTTTTCTTACACACACTCAAATGAACCAGTACAGTAAAAAAATGTTTTTGTATGTTTTGGCATAATCATGAGTTCAGAGCAGTACAATGGTGGTCATGTGGTACATATAATTAGATGTTCTAACTCTGTGATGTAATATGCACGACTGTCACTGGAATGTTGAGCGATTTGGCACAAAAACCTGAAGGGAGAGTCACAAATTATGGATAGTGGTTCAGTCCATCCTGTGCTCTCTATACCAGTTCCATTGTCTTCATTATAAAACGAACACTGGAATCACACCAAAAGAGTTCCAACACAATATCCATTACTTACAGTCACTAAATATATTCAAAACAGTTTGTTTTTTTCATTATAAAAACAGCTGGTCAGTGTTTCACTTTAACATTCGTCAGCTGTCTATATAAGAACCACCTTCCTCCGGACCATACAACAGGTTTTGTCCAATAGAAATGGATCCACCTGTCAGGAAGCAGTCCAACTATTGGTCTGGGTAGTGATACTCCAATCACTTTGATATAGTCATTTGGAACTTTTGCTAGCACACAAAGTCTATTTCTATTCCTTTTATAATAATAGTCCATAGGTTTTAGGTCCTATTCACATTTTTGCTTTCATGAATGAAGCTGATGTTGCTTAACAGTCCACCTGATGTGATGATTTGCCATGTATATTCCAACTGACCATTTCATAATGTTCTACAGTTATTGTCAAGTAATCAAAAACATACGGGTCCCAAGAGCTCTACACAGACGTTTTCACACAGCCAATACAGAACGAAATACACATACGTCCCTCAAGCCCTTGCTGGCAGACACCATTTCTACCACTTTGCATGAAAAGAACAACATTGATAGTCTTTAACAGTGTGATGCTTCAATTTGGAGAGGTATTATTCTGCTGGACCATGGAATGTAATCCACGGAAAGTATTAGGTTTTCTCATCCAGCAAGTAGTTACTCATTGCGTTAAGCATGTTTGGTGCATCTGAATTGTAGTAGTTATCACATAGTTATAGGCAGGGGACAGTAAATACTACTCAGAGTAATAGTGTTTGGAAATATGATCATCGGCAATTACTCTGCACAGTTATCGGCACAGTATCAAGCTACATGGTTTCAACACACTCAGGTCAAGATGAGTCTGTAGCATTGTGGGAATAGTCAGCTCACAAAAGTGTCTGATTAGTCATTCTAAAAACAGGAAGAGAGCTTTGAACAAAGTTAAAACATCAGTCCCTCTCTCTTTCATTTTCTTTTTCCATCTCTCCCCATGCTCTCTCTCTCTCTCTCTCTCTCTCTCTCTCTGTCTCTCTCTCCATTGTAGAGTTTTCTCTCCTTCTACACAGAGGTCTCTGACTGGAGCCTCATGACGAACTTGTGGCTCTTGGGGTCGATAAACTCTTCCCCCAGATGAAGGAAAGGGAGGGGAGTCACCGTAACAACCAGAGAGAAGTCAAGGCGACGCAGGGAGAAGACCAGACCCTGACGCAGGCCTGATGTCACTGGCTCCTCACTCACCAGTGTCCACTGGCGCCCCTTGCCATTCTCACGCTGGTACTGCAGAGTAGGGCCCGTGTTGAGGTATCGCTCAAGAAAAGCCTGAGAGAGCGAGAGAGAGAGAGAGAGAGAGAGAGAGAGAGAGAGAGAGAGAGAGAGAGAGAGAGAGAGACAGAGAGAGAGAGATGGGGGCAGGTGAGAATCAGATAGGGCGAGGGTGTGATCTCTTCTGAAGTTCATCCTTAAAAGTAGGCATGGCAACCCCTATGGTTTTGTATTTATTTGTGGTGAGCACAGTAGCCTACTTCTCTGTACAGTAAATATCATATATTTATATTTAAGAGTATGGGTGAATGTGTCATGCCTATGGTATGACAGACTCACCATACTTAAGGGTGACCTTGTGGTCATGTTGTGTTACTGTGACTTCATCAAGGGTCATGTATTTAGGGTATATGTTATGGTGTGATCGAATCACCTTGGGGGTCAAGTATAAGGATGTAGGGTGTAGGGATCATGTCAAGGGTAGTTTAAGGTCATGTTCTGCACTTAAGCGTTGTGTATCTAGAGCAGTGGTTCGGGGGGGGAGGGGGTTGTAGATTTGAGGCATTGTTAAAAAAAAAAAAAAGCATATATTCAACAAATAACGCATTTAAAATTCCATGATCTAGCCAAAATGTGTTATTTACAGAGAAAATAGGCTAATTAATAATAATAATAAAAAATCTTCAAACAGGTGCGAATTTCATTGGGTGTAAAATGGGGGGCTCAGAGTGAAAAAGATTGGGAACCCCTGATCTAGGGTATATGTTATGCCTATGCAGTGATAGACTCACCTTGGGGGTCATGTTGTGAGTGATACAGAACTGCAGGTGGTTGATGATGCTCTCCATGCTGTGGTAGGGCTGCTGGCGGGTGGTCCTCAGGTACTTCTGCATGGCTCTGGCCATGGGGGCGAAGATGGCCTGGGCCGCCTCCCGTGGGTCCATCACCTCCCGGGGGTGTTTGGGTGACGACGCAGCCGGCTCGTCGTCCTGGAGACGCTTGATGTGGGTGAAAGCCTCCTCTACCGCCACCACAAGCCTGGAGGGGCAAGTATGGAGTTGTAACATTGTATTAACAAGGTATCTATACACTGTAGTGTTACATATTCATGTCGTAATTGTTTTGCTATTGTATAATAATGGACTTTGGCTGTTTTTGTTTTTACATGAGTGGATGACGGAATGGTCAACTGAATTGGTTTTCTCATATCAGATGATCCTGTGTGTGTGTGTGTGTGTGTGTGTGTGTGTGTGTGTGTGTGTGTGTGTGTGTGTGTCCTCACCTGGCCTTGCGTTTGCGGACCCTGCGGTCCATCTCAGCCTCCTCATAGTAGAACTCGTTGTGGGAGTTGTCTCGCCTCCTGGCTGCAGCAGCGATCATGGCTCTTGACTGACCTGTAGAGTTGTTGGTGCTGTTTTCTAGAAAAATAGAAAAAGGAAGAAAGACATTTGATCAAATAACTATCTGACTATCTGAGGCATGTTGTGGAGGGCAGCTGGGGTCAGAGAAGAAGTTGGGAAAAAGAAAGTGGGATGAGAGGAGGAGAGGAAAGGGTAGAGGGTGAGGGATGAGAGGAAAGGGTAGAGGGTGAGGGATGAGAGGAGGAGAGGAAAGGGTAGAGGTGGAGGAGAGGAAAGGATTGAGGTTTAGGGATGACAGGAGGAGAGGAGACGATAGAGTCGTACAGTACCTTCCCCCAGGTTGTAGACTTTGAACCCAGACATCTTCTTGGAGAGGATGGACTTGGGCAGGTTGAGCAGAGCCGGGTTGTAAACAGGGAAGTCACTGTAGTACTGATCCAACACCCACAATGCTGCCCTCTGGATACTGTAGAGACACAGAGAAAAACATTAACATTTACATCACTACAATGTCTTCATTATCATCATCATCATCATCATCACTGCATGTCCATCTGCAGCAGAGATGTTTTCAATTCACCTAAACTCAGGAATGAAATCCCTCTCTTTTGACCCCATTTTATGTCCACAGTATTCCTCAACAATATCAGCAGGCAGATTGCAGATGTTGAACAGTAGTGTGAAGAAGCAGCCTGGGCATTGCAGCTTCAGTGCCCCTCTAAACACACACTGGAGGTGGGAACCACATGACCAGTGGAGCATGAGAGGACTACTGGAGCAGGGTTACAGGCATGGCTGCTATCCAAATAGCCTGGTGTAACTCAAAAACCCACACCATGGAAACAGACAACGCATGAAAAAACCCAAACAAACGGATAAATGATCTAATAAAGGAGTCATGAGCAAAGCACATGATGTCATGATGAGGATCACTGAATCTAGCGCAAACAAAGCACATGAAAATATATATTAATGTACAAACACAACACACTGAATGAGATGAAAACCACAGGGAAAATCAGCGTTTAAAAATAGCCCCTCTCTCTCTCCCTTTTTCTTCCTCTCTCACTCTCACCCACACACACACATACACATACACACACACACACACACACCTCTACAACACCAACCTGAAGTGTCCCACGTTGTAGAAGCGACTTTCCCCGTCCGTGGTGCGCACCACCTTCAGACAGAAGGCGGGCTGCAGGTGTCGGACCTCCAGCAGCACCAGAGCCAGGTACTGGATGAAGAGCAGCGCGTCCACCAGCGACGCCGCATACCCCACGATCCCCCGGTAGTCCCGCTCCCGCGGCTCCAGCACACGCACGCCGTAGAACAGCCAATAGGATGCCACGAACAGGAAGACCAGCGCCAGGAGCAGACAGCGGAAGACGAAGAAGCGTGGCAGGGTGGCGCGGGGCGGGCGCAAGAACAACGCCCAGGTGGAGATGAGGAGGACCAGGAGTTTAAAGGCCAGGGAGACGTAGAGACCTTCGCAGGGCGTGCCACAAGGGTCCAGGGTGTCGCGCCACAACAGCTGGGGAAGGGCCAGGAAGGCCAGGGGGGTGACCAGGGCGAACAGCCCCAGGACAGCACCCAACACTGGGCCGATGAAGCGCTGACACTCCAGCGGGGAGGACTCCTCCAATTCCTTAGAGACGCGCGTCAAGTCCTCGTTGGAGACGCTGTGTTCTGACGTGCCTGTGACCACCGTGGTGGTCTCGCCCCAGTTGTCATCCTGGAGAGGGGTAGGGGGGAGATTTGTGTGAGCTTACTTGGATGGTGATGGGGGGGGGGGGGGGGGGGTGTTTAATGTACCAATCGAAATAACAATGGAGATGGCTTGAGTAAAGAGATGACGGTTATGAAAGAGGGAGAAGGTTGCGGAGGGGAAGTGAATGAAGACATAGTGAGGTTGTGAACTCTGACCCTGTCGTCTCCGCGGGTTGACTCTGTGTCCAGTAGAGGTTCCCCTGGGGCCTGGATGGTGACAGACTTGTCACCACGGCTACTGCTGTCTCGGCTCTTAGAGCGGTGCCTGTCCCTCCTCTCCCTGAAGAACACACACGCACACACACACACGCACGCACGCACGCACGCACGCACGCACGCACGCACGCACGCACGCACACACGCACACACACACACACACACACATGCACACACGCACACACACACACACACACACAGTGTAAGTGTTAATTACAGACTTGCGTGACACAAATACATTCTTACGTTAACCTTAGACATTCACCAAATCCTATTGCCAGTGCCAGACAGTGTCAACATATTGAAATCCAGGCAAGTGCATCTGAGGGATCACAGTATGTACGTTGTTGCGTAGTTGAAAGAGTGAGCTCAAGTGTGTGTTTATAAGGGAGAGTTTATGTTGACAAGAGTGTGTGCCTTCGTCTGCATCTACAAGCACACTCAGCATGTGTTCGGAGACAGGACTGTACCTGTGCTTGCGGGAGCTGCGTGAGTGAGAGGACTTGTAGGAGTAGCCCGAGTACTGCGACTCGTTGTCCATGTCAGAGACGGGTGGTCGGGGTTTACGGGCCCCTCCTCCCCCCGTGCCGTGCTCCGCGGATCCGCCCAGCTGGCTCTTGCGGTGGCTTATGGACTTGGAGGAGAGGGCCAGAGGAAGCCGCAGCAGCTCAACCTTACTCCTGAGGGAATCTATCTTGGAGGCCGGGGGAGGTGGGGGGCAGACCTGGAGGAGGTGGGGGGTGCAGACCTGGAAGAGGTGGGGGGGACAGACCTGGAGGAGGTGTGTGTGTGTGTGTGGGGGGGGGGGGGGGGGGGGTTGGGGGGGCGGAATTAGTCACCTAAAAACAGAGAAGCTCAAAGGGGGAAATATTGATCTCAAAACAACAACCCTTCCTGTAATACTGGGTGGCTTGCTGCCGGCATGTACACTGCATTGGTATAACCATACATATTCACATTGTCTGAGGGGTGTTTACATGAGGAAGTGAGTTGTGAGATGGCAACATGTTTTTTTACCCTGTAAATATGAATTACTCTCCATTCTAATTTTGGCTGCTGTTCTTTTCACATTGTGAGAGAGTACACACAAATACCACTATACACAAGTTTTGAATTGGAAGAAGTGTTCCTATGTTCATACATGAACATATGAGCGGGGGTAAATGGGATTTTGGAGGCAGCTGAAGTGCCCTCACAATGAGTTTGTGATAGAACTTCATACATTATTGAACTCCATTCTATCACACTGGAGTAAATGCCCAATTTCACCCTTCATGTGGAAAATACACACAATTTAAAGGCAACAAATTAATGTTTTCAAGCTGACATGAGCTTGTTTCTGCCTTTCATGCTCCCGATTGTACTCTCCTATGCCATTCTGATGCACACACTCACACACACACACTCACACACTCACACACACACACACACACACACACACACACACACACACACACACACACACACACACCACATTCCCCCACCAACCCCTGTAGTCTCCGGGGCAACAAAGCTTGGCTATTACTATGGGGATGAATGAGGGGCTATGGGTGAGAAGGGACTGGGGGTGCTACCATGGTAACCTGACCATCAACTCCCCATGACCCCACCCTCTCTCCCTCTCTATCTAAAAACCTTTTCTTCATTCTGATTCTTCTTGCATGTGTGAGAATGTACTGGGGTGTTTGCAAACAGTAAGTCTATTGCAATTTCATCTCAGCTAGTCACTTTTCCCTTCTGAGAGGCATGGATTCTTAATCTAATAATGAGTAATGAAGGACCACCTCTTTGCTCTCTATTTCTGTCTCTCTCTCTCTTCTTCGCTCCCCCCCCTCCAGTTCACTCCTCAGCCCTTCTCTGCCCCTTGTAATAGGTTTCATGTGAGAGCAAGACATGAGCTCCATAGTTAGGAGGACATAAACATGCAGGCACACACACAGACACACACAGACACACACCCACACCCACGCGCACACACACACACACACACACAAAGCTCTTTCATACAACATTAGCTAGATACCACCTGTCATTGAGAACTATGATGAAGTCTACTCAGAGCTTTTGGGCTGATGTATGATATGTAACTTCTTGACCTTGATGCACAATCAGGAAACTTACAACAGTAAAGGAATATTTCATAGCCTACTACGACCTAAATCTAGTTCTTACTGTGGCAGTAATACATTATAAAGGCAGTATACCTGCAGAGACATGTCACTTACATGTTTTGTATAATGATATTAGTGAAACAAACCTGGAAAATGGAAAAATTGGTGTCTTTTCAAAGGACCTATAGTCTTGCAGCCTCACAGGAAGACAGGTCTAATCAAATTCAGGCCTGAAGGACTGATATAGAAACATAAGAAGTAATGATGTTAGGAAATTATCTTGGATTAAGCGTGCTATATGTTAAGATAGCGAGCTTGAGGAGACATTTGAAACCACCGGTATTATCACCAATGCTACTGGGTTCAATCTGTGTGATTCTGTTCTAAAATGCCAGACATGGTAACCCACTATGTGAGTTATGACTGCTGTCTCTGCTTCTGCACCCCTCCTCACTGTCCCTTTATCTAAAAACTTTCATTGACCTGATTTCTGTGTGGATCACTGCTAAAAGTGTGACTCCCTTAAGCACGCATTGTTCAATGACTCATGCAACTCAGAGGTCTGTAAGCTGTAACACAGATAAGCCTACTAACACTAGTCTGTTCTCTCTCTGTCTGTCTCTCTTTCCTTCTCCTTCTCTCTCACACACAGTAATTACAGTGGCCTGCATTGTTTTCCAGCAGCAGGGCAATTGTGATTTATGTGAGGAGGTGCGGTCATGGGTGTGTGTTGCAGTGGGGGATATTGCATTACCTATTATTGTGGATTTCCTCTGTGTGTGTGTGTCTGTCATCAATTCCATAGCAGCCCACTGTAGCCAATTAACCACAGACCTCTAATGTAAAACACACAACTGTATATTTTTCATTTGAAAGGTTTCACTTGTGATTTGAGCATGATCATCTAAAAACGTTAACAATCCCAGGTGGCATAGCCTACATGCTGGTCCTCGTTTCCAGGGGCCTACCAAAGCCTCGGGGAGGCAGTCGGAGTCTGCGGCGTGGCGACGTCACCAGAGCCGAGAATAATTCAACTAAGCGAGCCACAGGCTTTGGGGCCTTTCCATTACGCATCGGCAGACACAATGCGCCTCATACCGCTCTCATCTCCAGGATTGATACATAGGTGAATATGCAACTTAATCAGACTATATTATCTGTGGCAATTCAAAACATGAAATAGGTGGCTGTGTGTGGCCGCGCGACCCGTCAAATCTAGATTTGAAACAAAGTAGCAACGTCGCACACGCCCATGTCTCGCGATGTCCTGATGTAGATTGCACTGCGCTCCGCGAGTTACCCAAAATTGTCAAAAGCCACAGCATGCAAATTGTTGTAGCTCATAAATCGTGCAGTGTTTCATATTAATTTCGATAAATGCATATTTGGCACTCGTGGGTAAAAACGCAAATTGAGTGACACAGTCCAAATGAAAGTTGTAAAGACATGCAACTGTAACATGAGATTCAAGTCTGGATCACTTTTTCAAGTGGCCATGGTGACAGATGGACCCATAATATATTTTGGGCTTATCACATTGGCAAATAATAAGTTGGCAAATGATCATATCCTTCAGTGACAACTTGTCATTAAAGATGAATAACCAGTGAACCACCCAGACATGAATGGCAAAATGAACGGTCATATTATTGAGTTGAATGGAAGCAATGAATGAAACGAACCCTGCACCAATATGACTAAATGATTTTCTGAATTGCGAATTCATGTTTGAAAATTACTACCAGTGGATGAAATACGCCGGATAGCTTACCTTTCTTTTCAACGGTTGCTACCCAAATTATTGAAAGTGGATTGTAAATCTCACAACACAAAGAAAATCCAAACTGTAATTTAGCTAATTGCAGTGCGGATGTGTCCAAACTCAGTCTCCTTCCCAATTCACCTTATTGGCAAAGAAGAAATGTACCTAGATATCTTCTCATATACAATATCCTTTATTCAATTGAAAATCATCCAGGCTATACAAAAGCCATGAGACGCATCCCATTCTCGGTTTCTGCATCTGTTCTTCGCTGGAAGCCCCGCTGTGCTCGTGAATACGGACATTCATCACCGAGAGAGGGGTGCGAGACAGTTTAACGCTCCACTGAGACGCAGTGCTTTAGTGCCGCGTTTATAATCACAGAATTAAATCCAACTGAATGTAGGCTATTTCAGGTTCACCATCATTAGCCATTTGCAGCTCTAAGGAAATAATCCAAGACATTTGTTGTCTGTTGCTGTCCTTGTAGCATACAAGGGGTCCCTCTAACGACAAACACGTCGCCGGTTCAGGACAATTGCTCGCCCCCCTGGGCAAATCCCGTTGTGCGGTCTCTCTCTTTTTGCAATGCCCAGACTCACTTTCTCTTTCGGTGTCCGGTTCCTCGTACGGAAACGGTTATTCCGTTATTCTTTCTGGACTGCGACTATATGGATTCGGATTTCCTCCATTCAAAACCCCTGCTTTCTGCTTGCCAACTCCAAATCAATGGCCTCTCTCTCCGGAGTCCCCAACGGTGCTCCGCCTCTTTTTACTCCTCTACACCCCCCCCCCCCCCCTCATCCCTTTGCCTATCCCCCCTCCCTACCCTGTCTCGGTTCCCAGACTCACACCTTCAATTTCTCAGAGGCAAGGAGGGCGTAATCCTTGCGCCCCAGACCAGCTGCTCGCCTCTCAGGGTGGACAGTCTCTGAACTGCACTTTGTCCTAATAAAGAGCTTTACAGATGCGTAATCCTCCCCAAACTACTTTCATCCACAGATTAGTACTGCGATTGATCTTTGAATGCTCCCTCTATTTAACATTGGTAACATATGTATACATTACTATTCCAAGTTCGAAATGTTCTAGAACGTCACAGCCCCAATCCCCAACATGGAATAACCAAATCATAGTTCTATGACCGGTTATGGGAATTTGACCAGCCAAGAGATAGGGCTCATTAACTGGTCCAGTGAGCGCCACGCCGAGGGGCATGCGCACCAGTGCGTGGGATGCGATTTCTTTTGCCTCTTTGATTTGTAATGAAACACCTGTGCCACATTAAACACAGCATAAACACACTTATTCTGATGTGCCTCGTCTATTCAGGTGGAAAGCGCATTATTTTAATGTATGATCTACCCTACCACCCAGACACTCTCATACACACACGTTCCCTTGAATGGGCGGATATCTACTTCTAACCCTGACTTCGACCATTAAGTGCAAGTATCTTGTTATGTTTTAAGCCCTTCACTGGCTCTGCTACTATCTGATGTGAAAGCTTGTAAATTACAATTGGTTGTTCTGGTGCCGCTCTGCAATTTAAAATATTGATTGACGACCTCTTTGTTGAAACATGTGATTGCTTTTCTGGATTGTGTTTTATAATGTTGTAATTGTGTATGCAGGGCTTGTGGGGTAATGTCAATGTGAATCTCTGCTTAAATAAAGGTTAAATACAGAAATTAAATAAAAACTGAAACTGTGTAAAGCCTACAGCCCTTGAGAAACAATAATTTTTATTTCATAGTTCTGGCTAATGTCTGAACCTGGAATAGTTTGCTTGTATACAGTCAACCTGTGAGTCAACATCTCAAAAACAATGTCAAGGCGAGTAAGTATGAGATCCAGACACAGATTTTTAAACCAGTTTGTTTTTAATGTCACAAAACACATGAATCTGAAACATGAGTTCATTTTCCTTCTGTGCACTGCTAACAATCTCGCCATTTTTAAAAACAGGGGAAAGAAAATAATTTACACATCTTTTATCATAGTATCTACAAAAATAAAATAAAAATAATAAAGACTAAGGCTTTACAGAAAAAAGAAAAAAAAAGTATTACATATAAAACAAGGAGTGTGATTTCTATATTACATGAGTGAACAAGAAAAAAAAAGGGAAAAAAAAAGAGAAGCGGATTATTAAAGTCTGTGTATCCATACAGTAGTTTGCACTGTGCAGGAGTTTGCTGTGCAACATATTACAAGGGAACAGATCTGCTATAACCTCTTTGTCAGCGAGGTGCGAACAGAAGACATAAAAGAGAGACATGAAAAAGACTAGAGAGAGAAAAGAAGAATAGAGGTAGAAAAAGGAAAGACGTAGAGGTGAAAAAAATGCTTCTAAGAGGAGAGGAAAAAAAGAACAGAGGAGAGAGATGACTAGATAGATGAAGCATAATAAAAGATAAGAAAGTAAGTAAGAAAGAATGTCTGGAATTCTCTACCATGCCAAGTTAAGGTCAACTAAACCACTGCATCCCCTCCAACACCCAAACACACACTGGGCTTTAGTGTCACAGTAATATATGCTGATCACACACCTGAACAGAGGATTACCTACAGCTACAGATCTCTTCTCCTGATAAGTACAAGGTATGTGTGCAGAGCAGGGGAGGCTAATGGAGGTAGAAATCAGAAGACGGGCTCATTGTGATGCATGGTATGGAATGAGGAATGGTATCAACATTCCGCATTTCATTCCATGCATTATAATGAGCTCGTCCTTCGACTTCTACCTCCAACAGCCTCTCCTGGTGCAGAGGGTGTCTTACTACCAGGGTTGGGTTCAGTTGAATTTCAATTCAGTCAATTCAATTCAATGACTGCAACTAGGGTATTTGTTTTCAATGTTTCAGCTTTTCCCCCAAATCACTTCCTGAATCGAAATTGAATTGACTGCAATCCTGCTTACTACATTAAGGTGTGCTACTCCATGTAAAGAATAGTCCCTTCATGTTTGGTGCAGCAGTATAGCATAAACACTATTTAAGGTATAGATGGGATACGGGGGGCTGGGGGGGGGATTCACAGTATATACACAAAACAGAAGAGCGTATCCGTAGAAACCAAATTATGACATAATAGATAGACATCTGTATTCATTGAACATGTTCCTTTCTTTGTAGTGATCCCTCTATATCTTAGTATGGAGTCGTAAGAATAAACAGCAATTCAATACAGTAGTGTTACCTTGACGCGTCATTGTAGTAACGCTCAATATGTCGCTACGGACACCCATCCCTTAGCTTAGCAGCTGCACAGATACCGGACATGCTGAATAGCACGTCAGCCATCTTGGTATTCCCAGAATGACAACAAACTTCTCTTCCTTCATGTTTCTCCTCTGATGTGTGGATATGGACAAATGATGCTTGAATTACATTGTTACCCTTTATAACGAATCAACCAATTATTTCTACAGGGCCCAGTGCAAAAAACCTGAATATATAGACACAGTCCTTCAGCCTTCATGGAAGAGAAACCAATGACAGAGACGGCCATCTTGGCTCAAAACTAGGGTTCAGTTGCATAGGCCCACAATGTCACAATGGAGCCAGTGGTTTGTCCAGTCCCTGACCAATCCGTTGTGGAGTACTGTATGTACACATGATAAAAGGATGCATTGTGGGTAAAGTGCTGGGGTCCTTCAGTTGTTCAGTTCAGTTGTCGTCACTCAACAATTTCTGTCACTTTATTGCTCCTTCCTTTAATCACCTCCTTTTTCAATCTGTACAAATCTATCCTTCAAATGTAACCAAACCAACCTTATTTTCCTTTAACATTTCATCCATGAAATTACTCCTCACAGGTTCAGATTATTCCTATTCTCCTCTTGTTGCTCCTTTACACAACCTTTCTCACACCCTTTCCCTACTTCACTGTTCCAACAATGTCCTTTTTCCGTCATTGTTGCCCTCTTGTCCCTGGGCTTCTCAGAGGTCAGACGTCATTCTAAACCTGTGATGGGCTGATCCTTGGGTATCAGGGGAAGGTCATCAGTCCTGCTTCTATTCCTGGTCTCTCAGTGCAACATGTACAACTTCACAGCTCTCCCTGGATTCTGCTCACACAACCAGTGCATGCTAGGGATTTGGGTGGGGTAAGGGGAGTTGGGTGGGGTAATGGGAGTTGGGGAAAAGGCTGGGGTTCCAGTCCATCAGTGTGTGTGCGTGTGTGCAGCTATGGTGGGGGCAGGGGTGTGTCCGTTAAAAGTACTCTCTGAGATGATGTCAGAATCCTGTGGACTGGATCTTGGGTGGCTCTGCTGGGATGACCTCTTTTCCTGAATGTGGCGGTTAAAACAAAGGAGGACTTGTCAATGACAGAACAATCGGAAGCAAAACAAATGTAGGAACACCTGCCTTTGTTGGGGTTGTTTGGGGGTAAATAGCAATATCCCTGTGAAATTTCACAATTTTAGAAATGTTTGAAAAATGCTTTTAATGAAGGCTGGTATCCAATTAAATCGTTCTACAGAAACAACACAATGATGGGAAACCGATCTATGTGACTTCTGACCCTATGCCCCTTGACCCCTTACTCACCATCCCCAGAGGCTGTGTCCAGAGATGGTGTTCTGGAGACGGTTGCTGGGTTACGAGGGAAGTCTTCTGACTCCTGATTGACAGATGGCTCTCTCAGTGTTTTCAGAAGCTGATGATGGGCAGTCTCTATGTCCTGTGGGGGTGTGAAAGGGTTATATAAAAGGGGAGAAAATGATAAGCCCAGGTTTAACAAAACATTATATAATGTAAACAGAACACTATATTCTAAAAATAGCTTTTTGAGTGTGCAGCTGAATGAGTTCAGTAATGTGTCAGTAAAGGTGAATGCACAAATAAATACAAAGCAAATACTGGTGTGACTCTGTTACATTTTAAACATCTGTGTGTTTGTGTGTGTATACATACTGTATGCTTAAATGCCTTACCTTCAGCTGGTGCAACTTGCTCATCAGCCCCTCGATTGTGTGAAAAATCTCATCCACGTTTTTGATCACATGACTCTGATGACTGGTTTGTGATTGGCCCAGCCCTTCCTCCTGGTTGGGATGCCCAGGTTCTGATTGTTCAGTCGTAGACAGGATAGAAGTGGCTTGCCCTTCTTCCTCATGCTGTTCGGGTGATGACGTCACTTCCTGTTCCAGTTCAGGACACTCAGTAGTGGTTGGGGTCGGGGGGTCGGTGACATCGTCCGTGTGGCTCTCGTCCACCTGGCCTTCGCCATGCTCTGTAGGCATCACCAGGTAGAAGGTGTTTCCTACAATAGGGCACACAGAGAGGGAATGAACAGAGCTAAGGGGGAGGGTCAACCTCTATGGTGAAATTATACTAATGGGTACTCTAGATGCAAAGTGGGATCCTTGGGACGACACTTCCCTTAACCATAACCCTTACCTAACCAACGTTTATTCATTTCTATTCAATGGGGTGACGTCAGAGTTGGGTCGTCCAAAGCATTGCACTTAGCATCTAACTTCTATGGTGAAAGGGTACTACTGCCTACAGCTTTATGAAATCCTGCATGATGAACAGTGGGGCACCGGGAAACCTAGAAAAACTCAGCCTTCACTGTAATAATAATTGCTGCAATATAATAATACTTTCTACAATAACATGGACTTGGGAGTTTTTCATGGTCAGGTCCTTAAGGTAAGGATGAGGCTATGGACCAACACAGAGAACTAATGGAGGTTGTTTTGTTTTGAGAAACTAGACTATCTACAAGAGAGCATTATTACCCTGTACACTGGCCTCGCCTGTTGGCTCAGATGATTGGTTGGAGTGGAGGTTGACATCATCAGTGATGTCATCAGGGATAGAAGGAGAGCCCGCAACCACAGCTGTGCGTAGAGGATAGATTTGTGTGAAGGAGAGTGTGTGTGTGTGCGTGTGTGTGTGTATGTGTGCGTGTGCGTGTGGACATGTGTGTGCATAAAGTGTGTAGAAGAGCAAAATGTCATTGGTGAGAGTTTGAGTAAATGAGAGGTAGATATGTTGCGTGAGGGAAGGAGGTGGGAGGACAGACAGAGTGTGTGCGTGTGTGTGAGGGGAAAAAAAGAGTGTACAATCATGAAACAGAAATAGAGAAGAGAGAAAAAGTGCATGAGCACCAGAACAACGGAATCACACAGGTATTTGTGCACATGCAGAGAGATAGGAAGAGTGCATATTCAACCAATCACAATGAGGCACATTCATCCTGTGGACTGTGACTTGATTTTATCCTAGTAGACACCAAGCTTCCTCCACACAGAGAGAAGCAGTCATACAGCTCATACCGGCAACATTATTAGATTACAGTAAGTCTCTCTCATTACCTTTCCTCACAACCTGAACACTGTTGAATTGCTCTGCCTCTGAAGAATGGGCCTCCATTAACTCAGCCTCCCATTGGTTGGGGCTAACACTTAGGAGAGTCTCTGAGGAATCTGGCCTCTGTCTGTCATTGAATGGACTCCTCTCATTGGCTGTCTCATTGGTAGGCGTGTCATCCGAATCGTGGCTCCAACCGTCCTCCTCCAGATCCCGGAAAATCAGTTTCCTAAGCGTCTCCACTGCGGGAACAGAATAGATATTTCCTCTACTGTACTGGATCTTTTACAATGGTCATCTGTTCTGTGCTCTGCTGCTCCCATCCGCATAAAGAAGATTAGCTAAGAGAGGAAGTCTACTGTTCACAGAAACAAACAACAGTACTGTATAAGTGATGTTGGCAGCAGGATCAGTGTATAAAAACAGAGGCTAGTGATTCCTTCTGCTATCTCACCATCTTGAAGAGCAGCCTCAGCCACTCCAACTGTCCGCCCCTCGCTGCAGAGGAAAGACCCTGACTGGTCCGTTGGTGTGGTGGGTGTGAGCGCGCAGTCATCGTTAGGGGAGTCTGTCTCTATGGAAACTGATCGCTCTGTCAGCGAGTCGTCTGAAACAAAGACGGTGGGTCAGAGGAAGGTGAAACATTATTTTATGGAAATATCACAAACATCAGAGTATAATGTCCACCAACGTTTACAATACATTACCTGACTCACACAACATACAGTGCCCTGCCTAAGTAATGGGACAGTGAAGCATTTTTTCTTCTTTTGTCTCTATACACCAAACGTTTGGATTTTAAATCAAACAATTACTATGATGTTAAAGCATAGATTCTCAGCTTTTATTTTATGGTATTTGTGTACATGTTGGTTTCACCATTTAGAAATGTAAAATGTAATGGGACATTTGGCTTGACAGGTGTTTTTGGTTAGTCTGGTGTGTTCAGTCACATTATTTGTGCAGGCAAAAGAGAGCTGTCAGTCTAGTAGTGACTAATATTAACCTGGACATATTAGAATCCACACCAACATTATGGCTCCTGACTCAACACAATGTCTCACCTGATTGGTAGATGCGGCTGCCAGTTGAGATAGGGGAGGCGTTGCCAAGGCTTGGTGAGCTGAGAGACAGACAGATGAGTTACAAATCTAGTCAACCCGGCACTGTTTACGACTACCGTAATGGTTTACAATTAGACCGAACAAGTCCTTTTTGTCTTTTGCAATGGTAACTGATAGACATGGGTCAACTTAGGGACACTCACAAAGTAGGCGTCGATCCGTGATTGGTTGAAGGCGAGGAACCAGCAGCCAATGAGATCGTCTTTTCAAGTAAGTCCTTCCAGCTGTGAAAATAACGTTTTCTTAAAATGTGCTCAAAATGTACTACCTTGCAATAATGTTGATAATGGCACAGTCTGCTCATATTCTCTGGGAACCTGTCCACTAGACAGTACATAGATATAATAATATAATATAATAATAATAATAATAATAATAATAATTATTATATTACATAAATATAGATGATGTAGATCATGCTCACGTGTTTTTCTCTGAGGATGTTCCAGCCACCAGCTCATAGATCTGTCTCTCTGTAGTGCTGATGACATACAGGGCCTTGTTGTCTGTGGAGGACAAGACATGACCATCAATAAAGATGGACCTCTGAACCACAGATCTAATCGTTTGATCAGATTCATCAACACACATTACAATTCTATATTGAGTTACTACAAGGGCTCATTACACTCCATATTGCAGCGTTATTAGTACAGTCAGGTGTTCACCCTCCACATACCGCCAGATCATCCATACAGTCTCTCATATCCCCCCCATGACCCCTGACCCCTTGGTCTTACCAGTGGCCACAGAGCGGACCAGGAGTGAGTCAAGCTGGACCACAGGGCTGAAGGAGGTCTTGGAGTCCCCGCTGCCGCCTCCTCCCCCACCCAGCCAGCGGGACGGGCAGCGCAGCAGGAGCCTGTCGTCTGGACCTCTCTGGAGAAACACCAGCATGTCTGACAGCAGCAGAGCCTGGATCTCTGGGAGAGGAGAGGAGAGGAGAGGAGAGGAGGGGAGGGGAGGGGAGAGAGGAATGTAGGGTTAGAACACAGAAGACATAGAACATAGAAATGACAATCTAGAATAATGTATGTCTGACAAGGACATGTTGATTAATGTGTACAGTCCCTGACAACTAAATTGAGAAGTAATTTGTCCCCGCTGCTATATCTCTTTTAAACTAAATATAAGACCACCACTTTATACTTTTTGCACATTGGGTACACCACACACCACTTTATACTTTTTGTATATTGTGTGTATTTATTGTGTCCTGTGAGTCAATGTGTCTTGATTATTTGTATTTGTTTTGAGCCTAAAGCCTAAAGACACATATGACAACCATCAAAGTTCTGATATGTGGATGGGCAATATGTCTACCTCCACTCAAGTTCAAGTTTATTTATTACGTCTCATACACAAGTGTAAGGGAGTAACATTCTTGGGCTCGGTTCCTTGACAATGCAGCATACAATACAAATAATACAAATACGCAGTAGTGCAATGAGTAGTGCACTCTTACAATCAAAAAGAGGTTTGCCTGATCTAATGGGTAATGGGAGTCTTACTTACCTAAGGTTTTGTCTTTACTGACTTTCCAGGTGAGAGGGCCCTCGTGGATCATTCTCTTGGTGGTCAGGTCCAGATACTGGATGTACAGAGGGACACACACAGGTCAGATCATCGCCATAGCATCACCAACACCTCTGGATTGGAGGTCAAAATAAAGCTTGGAAAGGAAGGATGAAGAACGAAAAGATTGAAAGGGATGATAAAAACAGTAAGACAGTACCTTGAACTGGGGAGCAGGATCAAGCCTTCGCTGATACTGGTTGAGCCGCTGCCTGTGTTCTGTCTCCCTGACGACCTCGTTGACAACCTGCAGTATCCCGCGGCAACATGCCTGTGCTTGTTGTAGAGGCGGGAGGTCCGGGGAGGCAGCTGTAGGACCAGGAGGTTGTTATTCCCAGTGATACCCCAACAGGCAGAACTACCATAGTCTACCATAATGGTACCACCATAAACTGACAACTATGGCTATGGGATATGATATTCAATAAGTACTGCTGCTCCGACTATAGTTTCCAGTACGCTATTCGGACATCAAACAACATTTGGCTCTCTGGTTGGTTTATTCAATTGTATTTGAACAAGAAGCTAATCTTGCATTTCAGATACTCCAGCATTAGTGTTGCTAAATGATGAGAGTATGAGTGTGTGTCGGGCTATGTGATTATGGCCTAAAATTCATATCTCAATATTTCTGGGGGGGATACATGATATATATCTTGATATAGGCCTATGAGGTATTACAGAAAGTATGTCAACAGAAGCAAAATGGTTGTAAAATGTGCTAAAACTCGATACTCACTATACAGCACATGGCCATTTCGTGCATACAAATACGTATGTTGAAACTAGATATATTGGCCAGCCCTGCGTGTGTGGTGCCATACTCACCCTCAGAGTGCTTGATGATGTTGTCCAGCAGTAGAGGGTACTTGGTGAGTCTCTGCATCTCAGACACTAGCAGGTCCTTCAGCTGGAGTCTCCTACAGTGAGGACTGGCTTCACACTCCTACAAACAACACATCAATCCATTTTAGTCAGTGACATGGACTGTGAAATTAACCTATTCAATGTAGAAAATACAGTCTACTACAATATAGTGTGTGCGTGTGTGTGTGTGTGTGAACAAGCATGTGTTACCTGGATGATATGGGCAAAGCGGGGATCTTTGCGCTGCTTGTTCTTGATGAGCTCCAGAGCCTGCGACTGTTGACTACACAGGTGGGACGCCTGCTCCTGAAACTCCTCTCCTGCCACACCCTCAAACTGAGACAGAGACACACACACACACACACACACACACACACACACACACACACACACACACACACACACACACACACACACACACACACACCTGATGTCAATGCATTGACTCAGTTGGTAGGAGCACGGTTGAGGGTTGATGTGGGATTGGTCAAGAGAACTGTAACCTCAAACTGAGAGACAGTTAAAACCCCTCTTTTACTCTTAGGTATATATATACAAGTATCTAGGTATTTTAATTGAGGATCGTTTAACTTTTAAACTTCACTGCTCCCCTCTTATCTTGGTGGGTATATCTCACTCAAAACTAGCAATTACTGTTTGCGTTTGAGCGACACACTTTTACTTCACACTGAACTTGGGAAGCAGGCCTTTAGGTTTTCCGCCCCTGTAGCGTGGAACCACTTACAGACTGACTTACAAATTGAGGATCTGATCCCGGTCGGGGCTTTCAAAAGTCTAGTGAAGGGCTTGGAGGCAGACTCCATAGGAGTCTGTAACTGCTTCCACTAGACCTGTTTCCCCGTCTTCTTATGCCTCTGCGAGGTGTTTATTGTTACTGCTGATATGCTCTGTATTTTATGTGCTTTAATGTTTTCCTTGTGTGTTGTGTTCCATGTCTTGCTTTTGTACCTTTTAATGCTGATTGTGTGTTGCTTTTGTGTGTCTACTGTTACACATAGGATCCTGTGTGCTGCTTGTGTGCTTTGCCTTTTGTGCTCTTGGTGTTGCTTGTTTATATGTTGCTTATATGTTGTGTTACTCTGCAGATGTTTGCTTTTATGTTGTTTTAAACTGTATTGCTGCTTTCTTGGCTAGGGCTCCCTTGAAAAAGAGGTCTCGTCATCTCAATGGGACTCCCCTGGTAAAATAAATGTTAAATAAACAATAAAAATAAAAATAAAAACTCCTGGATAGCTAAAACTCCTCCTCTGACATAGAGGCAGATCAACAAAGATTGAGAGAGAGAAAGAGAGAAAGAGAGGGGGAGAGATGGAGATGGAGGGATGACTCAGTGCATTAAACTCACCCTCGCCAGCATGATGTCTCCGATGCCCTGAACGATGGGAGATTCTCTTCGCTTCTTCATAGCTTCACACAGGTTTGCTGCAATGCAACAACAACATTGGAACAATGTTGATCAAACCCACAGTTGAGGCTGGCTGCCACAGAAAGACAATCTTGAAACATTGCTTCAAAAACAACATTGATAACACTTTTACATTAAAGTATTACAACTTCTTTACAACTATACACAAAGCTTGAATACATATTGACTGAACACACACAAGCATGTGTGGCATGCACGCATGCATATGCACGCACACACACTGACCATGGAGCTCGTAAACTTGGGGCAGGTTGGGGAAGATGCAGGCCAGTTCGTCTGAGCTCAGCACACATCTCATCTTCTGGAAGAACACCTGGTCCAGCACTCTGAGAGTCCGCAGGTGGGATGACTCCGTAGTCAACAACTCTGAAAGAGGGGGAGAGAGATGGGGGAAGGGAGAGAGAGAGCAATAGAGAGAGTGAGAGAGAGTGAATAAAATACTCTCATTTGAAATTAGTAAATTGGAAATAAGTGTTGCATAATGCTTTCATGTAACTGCGCCTAAACGTTCCAAAATAAAGTCAATCTCTGTTATTTAATGTATTATTGTTATTATACTTAAGTCCTGTAGTTACCGTAGATGACAGCCTGTCGGTCCACCTCTCTGGGGCATAGTGTAGCCAGGACCTGAGGAGCGACTGTCTCCTGCCAGTTCTGACCGTCCACTACATCCTCCTCTAGAGCTGGGGCGTCAGGCAGCAGGGCCACGGGGGACTCCACACTCCTACACACACACGCACAGAAGATATTTCATATACACAAAGGTCTATAGACACAGCGTCACCAGCTCTGTAAGGTTGTATTGGTTGTGGACTCACCTGCGTCTAGACCGAGGGGTGTATGGGGGTGTGGGGTTTTCTAACGACCTGAAGATGAGGGAAAAATAATACATTGATTTTAAAAATGTAAAATATATGCATAATGTTTATTCAACAATTTGCTATGATGCTGATGCTTAGCTGGGCTCCAAGTGTGTTTTCAGGTTTAAGGGGTGGTGTGTTTGTGTGTGTGTGTGTGTGTGTGTGTGTGTCTCACCGTGCAGAACTGCTGGAGGCTGAGGAGGAGGTGCTGTGGTGAAGTGGTCTGAGCCCTGGCCCCTCCCTCTCCTCCCCACAGTCCTCCATGTCAACATCGCTACGGGAGCGAGGGACAGTCTCCACCCCTGATGCCACACCCCTCCGCCGTCCCTCCCCCTGCGCCTTCAAAGACTCACTACGAGCCAGACGCACAGAGATCGTAGGACTGAGAGAGAGAGAAAAATAGTAGATTAACATACACACAATTTTTAGCAGTACATACAGTATAATAATGTACTGTACACACACACACACACACACCTGTCCATGCTGTCCTCTCCCAGGCTGCTGGAGGAGAGTCTCTGAGGGTCTCCCTCGGCCCCCTCCTCCGTCTCAGTGTGGTTCTCAAACTGCTGGATGATGTTCCTCACACTGCCTGGGCGGACTGGAGAGACGAGACAGGACAGGACACACACACACACACACACACACACACACACACACACACACACACACACACACACACACACACACACACACACACACACACACACACACACACACACACACACACACACACACACACACACACACACACACACACACGGCATGTTAACAGAGAAGGTGTTGAAGACAACATGAATAACAGAAGTAAACTAAGAGAGTATGATAAAGAATACATAAATACTGTGGTGAGCTGGTAGGAAGTGATCATGAGGATAAAAAGGGAGAAAAAGAGACAATAAATATACCTTCTGTAGGAGACAACGGGACATGGAACGCTGGGAAAATAAAATTAACGCAATGAAACGATGAAATCAGAACAACGGACAAGCGTGAGAGCATCTCAAATCAATATCTCAAATCAGGGTGAAAACAAAAGAGGACATCATGGTAACCAAATCATACTGCTAGATGAGAACATAAATTGTGTGTGTGTGTGTGTGTGTGTGTATTTACTGGACTGCGAGGTGCTCCTAGGCTTGCCGATGTATTTCAGGATGGGGTTTCTCTTCTTGTCCTCTCCATCTTTCTCTTTCTTTGTGCTACTGAGCTGTAGGACCAAGCAATAACACAGTCCATCAATTGGTGTGGGTCCCAACACTGCCACAGAACTATAGACATACAGTGCCTATAGAAAGTCATCATACCCTGTGAAATCTTTACCTTTTGTTACATTACACCCTGGAAATTAAAATAAATCAAATCTAACTTTTTTGAGCTGTATGTACACATTATAACCCTCATCATCAAAGTGAAAATAAACATTTTAAAAATTCTGGACAATTATTAAAAATTAATTAGTGAAATACCTGGTTTGGTTAAGTGATCAGCCCCTTAGAGTATACCATTATAAACTTGCTCAGGTGCAACCAATCAACTTCCAGATCAAACACCAGGCTAATTGCCCCCACCTGACATCAATTGTAGTGGTTTTGATTACTTCAGAATAAAACCAGCTGTTTCTTGAGGATTCCACTACTAGAAGTGCATGGTTGGAAAAGTACTTTCAAAAGGCCTCCGGGATAAAGTTGTAGGAAGGCACAAGTTAGGTGAAGGCTACAAAAAGATTTCGAAGGCTTTAGCTATCCCTCTGAGTACCGTTCAGAGCATCATTAAAAAGTGGAAGGCGTATGGCACCACCAACACCTTGCCTAGATCAGGCCGTCCGTCCAAACTGGATGACCGAGCCAGGAGGACATTGATCAGAGAAGCTACCAAGAGGCCAAAGGCAACTTTGAAGGACTTACAAGTCTTTATGGCTGGGACTGGTCTGTCTGTGCATGTGACAACAATCTCACAAGCTTTACACAAAGCTGGCCTGTATGGCAGGGTAGCAAGAAAGAAGCCTTTTCTGAAAAGGTGCCACACTCAGTCTCGTTTGTGCTATGCAAAAACACACCTGGAAGATTCTGTTGCCATGTGGAAAAAGGTTTTATGGTCAGACAAGACTAAGATTGAACTTTTTGGAGTGAAATCCAAGCGCTATGTTTGGCGAAAACCAAACACAGCACACCACCCAAAACACACCATACCTACTGTGAAGCATGGTGGTGGCAACATTATGTTGTGGGGATGTTTCTCTTCAGCGGGGACTGGGCAATTGGTCAGGATTGAAGGGAAAATGGATGCTGCCAAGTACACCCAAATTCTTGAGGACAACCTGCGTCCCTCTGCTAGACAGCTGAAGATGGGCAGGTCATTCACCTTCCAACACGACAACGATCCTAAACATACTGCCAAAAGAACGCAGTGGCTTAAGGATAGAAAGGTGAATGTCCTTGAGTGGCCAAGTCAGAGCCCTGACTTAAATCCGATAGAAAATCTGTGGATGGACTTGAAGAGAGCAGTCCATCGCCGCTCACCACAGAATTTGACTGAACTCGAACAATTCTGCAAGGAAGAATGGGCAAATATTCTCCAATCTAGGTGTGCAAAGCTAGTAGAGACATATCCAAACAGATTGATGGCTGTAATTGCAGCAAAAGGTGGCTCTACAAAGTATTAAATCAGGGGACTGATGACTTTTCCAACCCTGTTATTCTTGTTTTTCATTTTTTATACATTTTCACAACTGTCGCCTTTTTTTTTCCATTAGTTTGATGTTGTATGGCAAAATTTGTACATAAAGCTGGAAAAAGTTTGATTTTGATTTCAGGCTGTATGACAAAAGATGACTTTCTATAGGCACTGTAAAATGAGTGAATGAATTATTCTATTTCTATGGCCAGAACTACATACTTCATGCCATAGCAAATGCAAAGCAGAGAAAACCAATATCGATATATAATGTAATAATGAAACATAACCTTTGTCAAGCAATAGCTAGCATATCATTTTCTGCTCGTAGTGTACACATTATGGAAACACGTATCACTAAGAAAGCTCTGTGGTGAAAATCTAACAATCTTAATCCAACGTGGACATTGAGAATTTCAACAAACAAGTATGACCAGGGCATGGTGAGACCAATAAACAAATAACATATCTCAATGACTGAGCTCGATGGAGAATGGTCTCCCCCTCCTATATTCATATACTAAGGATTCAGGTAAGAGCCTTTTGAGGCAAATATAATACCAGCTATGACTGTGACTGTGCTAGAGAGAAGGGTCCTCCAACAGTACCTTCTTGGTCTTGGGGAAGAAGGCCAGCCACTTCTCCTTCTCAGTGGTGAGGCCAGGGAACACCCTGGAGTCCCTCAGCTTGATGCCTGAATGACGGAGGTACAGCAGGACCGCAGAGGCCAGAGGGGAACTGAGGGAGTGAGAGAGTGAGAGAGAGAGAGAGAGGGGGGGGACAACGATGACAACAGAAGGAGAGTGAGAAAGAAAAGGGAGAGAAAGGGGGGGAGATAGAAGAGAGAGAGAGAGAGAGAGAGAGTGAGAATGAGAAAGCCATCTCTACACAAGCACACACTAGCAGTATCATCCTTCAACACCACACACGAGACGCTCCCTTACCTTCTGTCTTCCTCATGCTTGGAGCTGCAACAGAAACAGAAAGAGAAAAACAACAGTCAATTCTCTCTCCTCGTGCAAAACATTAAAACAACAATTACTTTTAAACTGTCTCCGGTTTATTTCCATCCAGTTCAACCAGATGATAAAACCCTGGGTAAGCAACAGAGACGTGTATATGTATGTATGTATGTGTGTGTGTGTGTGTGTGTGTGTGTCTACTAGTCATGTGACGGGTCTGCGTGTTTGGTCTGCGCGTGTGTGAATGTCATGTGGCTGGGGTTACCTGCCGAGGGTACGATGACCTTTGATACGCTGGAGAGAGAGGTTGAGCGTTCAGCTTCCTCTGTCACACGTAATTACGCTTTTATTGGCCACCTAGCTAGCGACAACATCTGACCGATTGCTAAGCAACCGGCACAGTGGCCTGATGGTGGGGTCCATCATAGTATTTGAGTTACCTGATTCACCAGATTGAATTATCTGAATTTACGACTGTGTTTGGTAGCAATAGTACTAGAGCAGAGTATTAGTAGTGTCCCCATTCACACACACACACACACACACACACACACACACACACACACACACAACTAATTATGTCACACAACACACAGACATACATGGGATAGACTCCCATAGGTACAGACTGTATAAACTACAATTCCAATATTCACACTAGTACCTCATCTAGAAGGCATGACCAACACACACACAACACACACGTCTTCTCTCTTAGTGGTAAGCTAGTGTGGATACTGGGACAACCAGGCAGAGACTGGGACCTCAGTATCTCCCACAGGGCCAGGACCTCAGACCCGTCTGATGTGGGCTAGACTCCCCTAGGTGGTGACGTACCACAGTGAAAATAAGTCACTTTTTTTCAGTGTAAAAAAAAGCATTGCTATGTAGCTGTTTGATTAATTAAATCAACCAGGCAGAGACTGGGACTAACATTTTAGTCATTTAGCAGATGCTCTTATCCAGAGTGACTTACAATAAGTACATTTGTTAAAAGTAAGACTTTCTATAACAGTCAGGGCCACAAGCAGTCAGAGTGCTAGACTCACAGTATCTCCCAGAGGGCAGTGACCTGTCTGTCCACCACCTGTTTTTCCTTGGCTGGGTCTCCATCCAGCTGCTGCAGGTCTCCCTCCCCAAACAGAGAGCCCAGACCCATCATCTGCTTGTTCCTGCAAACACACACACACACAACCATAATGTCACACACAACAGAGGGGGCCTCTGCAAAACAAACACGCATCCACATGCTTGCACATACACTATCACACACAGATTCAAAAGAAACATATGATTTAGGCTGATTCATTCCAATATGATTGATTGGATCCCCAGCCACAGTACCTGTAGTCCTGTATTTGGTCATGGATGTCTGGCAGCACCTGCTGCTGCAGCTCAGAGAGAGGTCCTCTGATGTCCTCCTGGGCATGGAGACGACCCTCTGGGGGGAGGGTGGGGGGAAGAAAACATCACAACACGGTGTTTAATAACAAATACTTACTTACTACAGAAATCAAATGTGCACACTGTGTACACGACTGACTGCATTAGAAAAACGACCACTTTTTCTGCAATCACAACACATTGGCATATACTGTAGCTGAATAAAACAACATCTAGTGAAGTGGAGCTTACCTATGTCAGTCAGGTACTCCTCGCGCACTCGGATTTTCAAGGGCTGCAAAAACAACCATCTTCGATCAATCTTTCATACATTTAAACATGAAATCTTACTTTCCAATCTTTGCGAGAAGACACAGTGCTAATTCATAGACAGACAGTTGAGTTAAAAGCAGGCGAGTGAGAAAGGACGTACAGCGTCAGGGTCCAGGAAGTGGGAGCAGATCTGAGGGGCAAGGGCACGGGCGTCTTTAGGGCTGGAGCCCAGGTAGGCCTCCACAGACAGGTAGAACAGCTGTCACACAGAGACACAAACAACCAGGTGAGCTGCCACATACAGCACAGTGTTGTGTGGTGTGGTGTAGCCAAGTGTAGTGTAGTAGTGTGTTGTAGTATGGTGTAGTATGGTGTAACCAAGTGTAGTGTGTTGTAGTGTAGAAGTGTGGTGTAGTATGGTGTAGTGTAGTAGTGTGTTGTAGTATGGTGTAACCTAGTGTAGTAGTGTGTTGTAGTATGGTGTAGTGTAGTAGTGTGTTGTAGTATGGTGTGGTGTACTGTAGTGTCGTGTAGTAGTGTGTTGTAGTATGGTGTAGTGTAGTTCAGTGTAGTGTAGTGTATTGTCGTGTTGTGTCGTGTACAGTAGAGTAGAGAAGAGTAGTGCAATGTTGTGTATCAGCTTGGTGGTCATACACAAATTGAGACATAGTTAGGACCCAAATTGATCTAGCGGTCCCTTGTACCAGGTAGTAGTTTTTCATAAGAAGTATAAGACGTAATGAAGAGGTTCAGTTGTAAATCAGAAGACTGACCAGTGGGTTGGGGTCCAGCAGCTGGCTGAAGACGTATCTCATGAACACGGTCATGTGGGCCGGTCGAGATTTAAGCAGCTCAATGTCCTGAAACGGACCGTCCATCTGAGGGAGGGAGAGAGAGAGAGAGAGAGAGGGAAGAGGAGAGAGAGGAGAGAAGGAGAAGGAGAGAGTGGTGGTGTTAGTAGATGTATTTGTTTAAAGCTTTTTATCTTTCTCAGTATTGACACAGTACTAGAATATGCATGTGTGTGATGCAGGATGCAAGCTGATCAAAGTGATGTTCCTGTTTACTGATGAAGGTTATCAGTCTCTCACCTCATTGAGTGTATAGCTGTCCTCTTCTTCCTCCTCTTCCTCAGGGCCGATGATCTGAGCCTTCCCACCCTTCCCAAAATAGACACAATAACGATGTCATAAACAAGCTTGATGTGTCAAGAATTTGTGTGAAAAATAGAACATGGGTATGTTTGTGGCATGTTTTGAAGATTTGTGTTTTTGTAATGCAATAAATATTTGTGTATTTGTGTATGTGTGACTGTGTGTGTGCATGTGTGTTTGCCTCACCGAGTCGGAGAAGGTGTGTGTATCTGAGCCCTGTCTTCTGTGTTGGGGGGTCCTGAAGGAGGAGGAGGAGGGGGAGGAGGAGTGGGGGCTCTCACAGGCCTAGGGAGGAGGGGGGGTGGGGTGAGAAGGAGCATCTCTCTCTCTCTCTCATTCTCTCATCAGTCTTTCAAAGATGAATGCTAGCATTCCTTACCTCGAAATCTCCTTCACTTGAGTCCACTGACAGTCGACCTGTCAAAACATGAAGAGTAATTATTGCAATTTAAAGTACGCATATACCACATCCAAGAAGTGGAACAAGCTTATTCACACACAACTTGTAAAGACACAGACGGACATTATCCAACACCAACCTTCTCCTGCTATAAGATAGTTGGTCACAGCTTCAGATCGAGTTCCATCCTTGAAAGAGAGAGAAACAACCAAAGAAATGACACCTTGATAATGACAGATCTAGTTGAGTGAAATTAGGGGTTTGTTGTCATGGACACAGGCATCTCACCAGTTCTTGCTGAATCTTAACCCTGACTTGGTGAGCCCGCCTCTTGGCACTTTCGATTCGCTCCTCCAGTGACGGGGACGGGTTCCGTGACAGCTCCTCCATCAAGTCCTGCAGGTTGGTTAAAGTTACTGTCAGAGATGCTGATTGGTCAGTGACAGAAAAGCCTAACACTAATTGGTAAAGTTAATTGGATAGGTTATGTAAAAAAAAATAAGCACCAAAATGTAAGGTAATGTAAAAGGTGTCTAATCAGTGTATCATTTTTGGGACACACTAAGTTTGGCCACGTATAGAACATTCTGTGTGCTGTTACCTGGAGTTCAGCTTCTCCCTGTTGCAACATGTTCCTGAGGATCTGAGTGGCGTGTTTCTGTACCTCTGGGTCCTGACACAGACAAATACACACACACTTTGTTAGTCAACTGATTGTAGTTGATAATACAACTTGTATTAATTACATTACAGTAACCAGGTCACCGCTGTAAAATATAAACTTACCTGGCTAGATAAAGGTTAAATACAATGCCCTGTGTAAGTAATGGGATAGTGAAGCATTTTTTCTTCTTTTGGCTCTACACTCTTTAAATCAAAAATTACTATTAGGTTAAAGTAGAGATTCTCAGCTTTTATTTGACGGTATATCTGTACATATTGGTTTCACCATTCAGAAACCACAACACTATTTTAGGGTACCCAAAAGTAATGGGACAATTGGCTTGACAGGTGTTTCTGGTAAGTCCAGTGTTTTCCATCACATCTTTCTACAGGCATAAGAGAGCTGTCAATGTCTAGTAATGATTCTAGGCTTTGTATTTGCCTTTGGAGTTTACCAAAAAGGTGTCAATGAAAGTTAAGGGAGGCATTATTAGGCTGAAAATCAGAAAAAATCTATCAGCAACATAGCCAAAACCTTAGGCTCAACAGTTTGGAACATCAAAAAGAAAAAAAAAGCACTGGTGAGCTGGTAGGACTTCTACAGTGGATGACCAAAGAATGCTCATCATAATGAAGAAAACCCCCACTGTTCTATAGATCAGGGACACTCTCCAGGAGATAGATACCATCTATCAGAATACGTCACCAGCCAAGCTACAGACGCTTCACTACAAGGTGCAGACCACTAGTTATCCTCAAAAAGGATGGTCAGGTTACAGTTAGCTAAAAAGCACTTTAAAAAGCCTGCAGAGAGCTGGAAAAAAAGTCTTGCGGACAGATAAGAATAATATTATCATGTACCAGGATGATTGCAAGAGGAAAGTTTGGAGAAAAAAGGATCTTCCCAACATTTACAGCATACCACCTCATATGTGAAACATGGTGCAGGGGGTGTTAGGTTTGGGCATGTATAGCTGCCACTAGAATGTGCTAACTTGTCTTAATTAATATTTGTATGTATTCCGAAGTGCACAGAAACATCTTGTCTGCTCAAGTGCAAGCAAATGCCTCCAAATTCATTGGACAGCGCTTCATCATAGAGTAAGGAAATGACCCAAAACATTCTGCCATAGCAAATAGGGAGTTTTTCAGGGCCAAAAAGTGGAAAGGTCTTGACAATCTTCAGATTTAAAGCCGATTGAACATTGAACATTTCATTTCCTGATAAGATTTTAGGCAAAAAGACCTTAAAACAAACAACTAAAGATGGCTGTGGTACAGACCTGGCATCACCAGAGAACATACCCAGTGTCTGGTGGGGTCAACAAGTCGCAGACTTCAGACCCCAGGTGTGTGATGTGTAAGTGTGCTAGTTCACCTGTAGTGGTTTGGGTCCAGTGATTCTTTGGGAGGGGGTGCTGGTCAGACCAGGGGGCAGGGGTGGAGGTGGCGGAGGCGGGGCTTCACCACCCAGCGACGTCCTTTGATTGGGCAGGAGGTCCGTGGGGAGTGGCTGTAGGGGGAGGGCAACTGCTGAGGGAGGTGGTCCTTGAAGGGTCAGGGCAACAAACGTCCCAGCTGGAAGGAGGAAGAGATGATTCATGATTCAGATGATTCAACAAATGGAAACAAACTAATGGAAATTACTGTCAAGTAATAGTACCTCCATATAGAGAAGCAGTAGCAACACCTCGAAGGATAGTAATAATCATCATCATCATCATATGAATGAATACAATTATATAAAACAAAGAAAAAGAAAAACATCATCATATTAGTCAGTGCTACTCACACTTGATGAGCTTCACCACCTCCTGATGGGACATAGACGACACTAGCGAGCCATTGACCTGAGAGAGAGATGGAGAGAAGGATTACAAGAGAAGGAAGCAATAGAGAGGTGCAGTACACACTCTGCAAACTTTGTTATCTTATCACAGGGGGCTTTAAAGTAAAAACAAACAGGTAATAATAACCTTTATGATTCGGTCCCCCTCGTGAACTCCTGCCTTGACTGCTGCTCCACCTGCATGAAGCATAGGACAGACAGATATCATGGAGTGTTCACACACAACTATCACAGAGGACATGTGTAGACGTGTGTGTGTGTGTGTCTGACCTGGTCGAACATTCTGCACCAGCTTGATCCTCTCTCCACACACAGTGAAGCCGAAACCCAGCTGGTCCTTCTGCACAACCACACATCTCTGAACAAGCCCTGTATGGATAAAGGAGGAGAGAGAGAAAGAGAGGATGTGGGGGGTGTGGGGGAGAGAGATGGGGGAGAGTGGGGGGGAGGGGGGGAGCGGAGCAGAGCAAGAGAGAGAGAGTGAGAGAGAGAGTGAACAGAGCAATGGAGATAAAGACAGAGGAAGTCAGAGACCATGCTAACAGTACCATGAACTGAATCCCCATGTATGATACAGCAGCAGCATTTACCTGTGCTCTCAGTGGGGACTTCAGCCACAGACTCCCTCTGCTGGCCGCCTGAGTTCTTACGCTCCGAGTCTCCTATCGTCAGGCTGCTTAACCTGCGGGAGAGGGACAAGACTAGCGTGAGACACAGAAATAGCACTGTGGAGGGATTAAGGATGACTGTGGAGCTGGTTATAATGGGAGAGATACCCACAGGGGTAAGGACGGGGAGTGAGGAGGAGAGGAGAATAGAGAGAGAGTGTGGAGGAGGAGAAGAAAGAAAGGAGAGGGGAAACAAGAGGCCATGGAGCAGGAAAGAGAGTGTAGGGAGGAGTGGTATGGGACAGAGCTGTAGGGATAGAGGGAGGAAAGGAGACCAGGGAAGATAGATGAGAGTGCTGGAGCTTGGAGGAGAGAGAGTGGGAAGTGAAGTGCAATAATCTCGTCATCATTGGGTGTAGCTCATCAATCAACTCAAGGAGCACAGTGTGAAAACTCACCAAGCAGCGAAAGGGCTGAAAGGGTGGCGTGAGAAAGAGAAGTATAACAGAGGGGAAACATAGACAGAGAAAGAGAGAAAAAAAGACATTAAGAGCAAAGAATGAAAGTAAAAGTAGAGAAGCACTGAGAGATCAAGACAAGATAGAGGTTCAAGAAGATCACAACAGCAAGGCTAAAAATGACCCCAAAACCTGCTCTGTAGCATCAAGGCGTACAGTTATATTTATCTGTGCAACCTTTCATCAGTGACACGAACATGTCTACAGTACAGAAGTAGTAACTGCTGACAACGGCTCTGACTCACTGGACAGCCATCCTACCTGGACAGGTGGGAGGGTTTCTTAATGGCTGCCCCACTGTCACATGACAAAGACACAGGAAGTAGATGCACAGACAGGAAAAGTGAAAGTGGGAAGAGGGAGACAGAGGAGAGGAATATATGATCAAGACAAACAGACAGACATACATACATACAGACAAACACAGTGAACAGGCACAGTTGACAACGAGCCACAGGGATGTACAGTACTGTGCAAAAGAAATTATTGATCTACATCAAAAATCAATGAATGAATGGTGATACTGAGGCCTATAATATAAATTAACTTCAATGTCAAACAAGTAATAGCAGAGAGAAACAACAGTTAACATAACAAACACTCTCAGATAAAAGGTTCCAACTGGAACCAAAAAGTAAGTGTTCTTCAGCTCCCCGAGGAGAACCCTTTTTGTTGCCATGTAAAACACTCTCCATGCCTACCTGTCCAGTGTAGATGTGGGCTGGCGGAGACTCATGGCTGCAGACTGTTGGAGGGTATCCTTAGTCTGGGCGATCTTCTGGGGTTGAATTCTGTCACAGGGTGACCATCTTCTCTTTGCTCCTCAAGTTTCTCTGCAGAGTTCCACAGTGCTTCTACTGTAGGTCCAAAAAAACGTTTAGAGCTCTGCTGGTTTGGAGCTTACTCAGTTCAGAGAGGTCTCTGATAATGGTCCTCCTCATGTTTTCATTCGCAATTTTAAGTAATGTGTAGGCAGTTCAAAAGGGACTCTGTGATATGATACAGTGTTAAAACTATCAGGTAAACGGCGAGATGCATGAAATCCACGTTCCTCTGACTTCCTTCGAAGGTTTAAGACACGTGTAATTACACAGCTATTATATTAAAGACGCATACATAGAAAAATAAAGATGATTAACAATAAATATTAAAGGCTTAATGCTGTGGGTTAGTTCCAGTCAAAACAGGAGCAGTGATCGCTTGCACAGTTGTCATCAATTACGGATTACTGACTGATACACTCTATGTAAACAACTCTCTATATTATTGTGTTATTATTGTTTTCAGTAAAACATCCCATAGTACACATTAAACATAATAATGAACATGCATTTAAAAACGACCTAACGTATCCTAACCTTAGGCACATGTAGCGTAAGACCTATAGTATCAACACAGAGCTGTATCTAGCTTATAATGTAGACCCTGAAGCCAGGTCAACTTGCCAACAACACTAATTACTTATCCTCAGTAAATTGGTTTCCATCCCATGTGAGCTAAATGTAGTTACTGTATCGCTGGGGATAGCTGGTTTGGATGGGAAGCCCTCTGGAAAAAGCAGCAATACATGATCCTAAAGCTAGTGTAATGGTATTCGATATGACTTCCCTTTGTTGGCAACAGCTATAGCTAGTGTCCCCTGCCTGGACTGTTCCAGCTACTGCAAATTTGACATTGCACAATTCAAACAGCCTAGCTCAAGTTCCAGTTTGCTATCTAGCTTGTATGAAAGACCAAGCTATTTGTAAACAGAATGGCTGCTGACCTGAGAGTGGACGTCCACTGCAACTTGCAACATTAGCTACCTAGCTTGCTGGCAGCTACAAGCCTGTTTACTGCTAGGATATGCTAATGCTGCATAGCTTGCTAACAGCTAGCTAGCTCAGGACATGTAACATACTCAGGTTTGCTCAACTTCAACGCGATGAAAGACTGAGCAAATCTACAAGAAGTGATAACTAGCTACACTATTCAAAGGCAACTGGCTGACATTACAGAATGCTCGTTAGTGTATAGCTAGCTAGCTATAGTTGCCCTTCTCTGCAGCTCAAGGCCAGAGGCCATCCGCGACATCACGTGAACACTGTGACAGGGCACCAGTACTGTCTCGTCGGCTATGACATCCACGCTACTGACAGGGTCAATGGGGGGATGGCTACTGCAGCTACCTAGCTAACTAAATAGCTAGCCTTCCACTGAGATGAATGCGGTTGCATTAGCATTTAGCTAGGCCAGTTTCTCCTCTGAATGTGATGATATGTCCACTGTTTTGTTATTCGTGCAATATCTTCAATATCCTTGCATGCATTAGCTACTGTAATTTTTCATCAGACAGTCCATATTGATTCCGAGTGTCTTGTTGATGATAGATCCAAGCGACGTATCTCCTCCCAAACAACTCGCCTCATATGACCGAACTGGTACATTCCACGGGTTTAGATTCCATTGTCCAGACCCCGAATTCCTCGATTAATCCAATTGCATTGCTTATTGCATTGATATAGCTATTCAGCTGCAGCTTGCAAACCAATGATCATAATTGTGTTGTTAGCTATTCATCGAGGTAGTCAGCTAATTCAAGCAGCAACCCAGTCTATCTCACTGATGCCATGGTTGTACAGTATCAATCACACACCAATGTCCAGAACGAGACGCGCACCCATGCCCCCAACTGGTCGGATTCCAGTACTACATACATTCAGTATCAATTATAGTTAATTTGAACACTGTAAGGTGTATATTATAATGCGCATAATAATGAAGGGATGATCATCATGCAGCTTTTATCAACGATTTATAATTATATAATAACGTTTTATTAACGAACTAATCAACCTTGCACTTCTAGTTCCTCTAGGCAACTTCTAATCTCGGTAGATATTGTCGTACCACAAAAGATTCAAAGATTCAAGATTCAAGATTCAAAGTGTTTATTATCATATGCACAGTAGAAAACATGTTTCACTGTACAACGAAATTCTTGCTTTGCTGTCCGCAGAATGCAACCAATGTAAAATATACAATACTAAAGAATATACAATATATACTAAACAAATGTACAAGACAGCAACATTTAAGGCATAAAATAAAATAGCAGCAATAATAATAATAAAACAGTGCAAATGTAGCAGTGCAATTATGCAAACTGGAAAATTCAGTTATTGAGGTAGTAAGGTTATATTAATCTCCTATGGGTTGTTTAGGAGTCTGATGGCAGAGGGAAAGAAGGAGTTCTTCAGTCGGGTGGTCCTGCATTTAACACTTCTGTACCTCCGGCCTGAGGGTAGAAGTGTGAACAGTCCGTGCTGGGGGTGGGTGGAGTCCTTGAGGATGGAGGCAGCTCTCCTGTGGACTCTGCGGTGGTAGATGCTCTGCAGAGAGGGCAGTGGAGTCCTGGTGATTTTCTCAGCAGTCTTCACCACTCTCTGCAGGCGTCTGCGGTCCATAGCAGTAGTGCTGCCGTACCACACAGTGATACAGCTAGTTAGGATGCTCTCAACAATGCAGCTGTAGAAGTTGCTGAGGATCTTGGGCGACATGCCAAACTTCCTCAGCCTCCTCAGAAAGTACAGCCGCTGTTGGGCCTTCTTAACCAGCTGAGTGGTGTTAAGTGTCCAGGTGAGGTCCTCGCTGATGTGGACGCCCAGGTATTTGAAACTGCTCACCCTCTCTACTTCAAGTTCCCGGATGTACAGTGGCCGATGAGGTCCCCTCTTCTTCCTCATGTCCACTATCATCTCCTTCGTCTTGTCCGTATTGAGGGTGAGGTTGTTGTCCTCACACCATGTTACCAGACTGGCCACCTCCCTCCCTCCTGTCCTCCCCGCCAGTGATGCATCCTATCACTGCGGTGTCGTCTGCAAACTTCAGGATGGTGTTGTCCTTGTGGGAGGCGACACAGTCATGGGTGAACAGGGTGTAGAGGATGGGGCTGAGGACGCATCCCTTTGGAGTGCCAACATTTGTAATAATGCTGGCTGAAGTCCTATTGCCAATCCTGACAGACTGGGGCCTGCCAGTCAAAATAATCAATACTCGAGCATATTCAATTAAATTAATAATTGAAGTAATTTTCAGAATTAATATACATTCCAGTTATGGAACAGAAACATATGTTTCTATAACAAATCCTATTTCAAGTTATCAATGTTTTGTGTAACAGGACAAATGGACAAACGGAGGAGAATCCAATGTGCTCCTAATTATGTTATTGAATAGTATGGCATAATCAAAGACTCTTTCATATCTCTTTCATCTTTAGGTCCTAAATCTGTTGGTTATTCCATTGTGTCCCAGTCTCCCAGATGATCATACCTACTGTAAGGGGGCGCAAATCAGTCACGGACGACGAGTACATAAAGGGAAGAAACGAATTCTAATACCAAATGTGGTTATGGGCGTGGGGATGTGAGAATGTTCTCCTCGGTGCATGCATTGGCCACGCTGCGTAAGAGTGTGCGCACCGGCTCTTTAAACATACCAGGAAGAAGGAAAAGTATTGAAGATAAGAATAGGTAAGAAACCTGTTATTTCTTTTAGTATAGTACTAGACAAGAAGCTGCAGAAGACCGTTATCTTTCTCACGTCTATTTATAGTGCGATGAGAATGGTCTGATATAAGGGCGGTACCCGCTGTTGCTTCCGTACAAAGTGATCTAGATTTGTTTAAAAAGTTCCACGCTCTTAAATTGACTTTGAATAACAAAGCACATCATATCTTACACATAATGACTTGATACATAAGTCTTTCATACAGACACATTTACATGAGTCTTTCATAGTTTTGCCATAGGTCTACTGTACGTTCTTGGATTAATTATATCCATCTTCTCTTCAGTAATGTCTCAATGAAAACTATCATGTTCAAGAGTGCAACATTCTGACTCGACATTCTAACATTCTGACTTGCATGGACCACACCAACCATTCTGCACTAGGGGTAACCACATCCTCCTAACCACCACCCTCTAACTTGGTGACATCATGTAGTAGTTGTATCTGGCATCTTGTAAAGGAACCGTCATTAGTGCAACATCCTGTGTGTGTTTTCTCCCCCCTCTCAGAGAGGAAGGGTGGCTCTTAAAAGCTCTCCTCTGGCCAGATAGACTCCATAATGAAGCGCTTAACGAAGAAAGCCTTGTAGAAGGCACTGTAGGCTTGGAGCTAGAATATCAGTTCTCCTCATGTTTGCATTTAACTCAGTGATTTTCTAATTTTCTTGGTTAAGTATTTTCCCAATGTTAACCAAATTCATGAATAGTACTGTCCAGTGACTTTAGCTAAGGCCCAATTAGGCCTAGGGATGTTGAGCCACTGATAAATAATGTGACAGTACACATTGCAAGCACTAGAGGGCATGACTGATAAAGTGCCTTCTCCATTCAATCAGGGACTTTCCATTTCCTCTTTGCTGTCTGTGCACAGTAAGCACAGCATGGCCTTGTACAAGTCACAGCTAGAATAGCTTCATCTGTCGTATATATTGTAATGTGAGCATGTGCATACTGGTGGAGAACATGTGAGCATATTGCTCATTAAGGAAGGAAGGGGATGTGGAAATAAGTGTCTGAACCACAGAGAGCTTTTCTCATGAGTATGCTGACCTGAGAGCCAAATTAATGGTTTCACATCCAGTATTAATTCTCTGTGATTCCCCCTGCCTGACACTTTGACTTATTTTTTATTCTTTGATCTCTCTACAGAAACCTGGTTGAGGACAGGACAAGCACTGAACCACACCTTAAATAAACATACCTTAAAGATTTGAGAACGTGAACATTATTTTATATCCCACAGTCTGTATTGTCTGGACTGTAACTGTATCCCAGCATGCCATTGGTAGTGCTGCCCACCTCCCAGCTGCTGTGGATGCGTGTAGCCAGCCTGGTGTTCACATGTGTGGCCTTCAGCGTGGCGGCCCACGGAGCTTATCTCACACATGGGATGGGCGACTGGTGTGTGTTCTGCTGGGCCTTTAGTTTCGCTGGGACCCTGCTGGTCCTGCTGGTGGAGCAGTTTGGCCTTCAGGCACGTGCCCCTGTCTCCTGGTCCAACTTCCCCATCACCCTGGCCTGCTATGGTGCCTTGCTCTGCCTCTCCGCCTCCATCATCTTCCCTCTCTACTTCCTTAAAGGCCAGCAGAGACAAGGCGAGGTGCGGGACTACCGTATCACCTCCACTGTCTTCTCCTGCCTGGCCACGGTGGCCTACCTGGGGGAGGTGAGCCTGTCTCGGGCCCGGCCGGGTGAAGTGGCGGGCTACATGGCCACGGCTCCAGGCCTGCTCAAGGTGTGCCAGACCTTCGTGGCCTGCGTCATCTTCATGTTGGTCAGCGACCCCGTCTCGTACGACCAGCACGCAGCACTCAAGTGGTGCATGGCAGTGTACTGCATCTGTTTCATCCTCTCGGCGGCGGTGGTGGTGATGTGCATCGGCGAGTGTACCGGCTGCCTCCCGTTCCCCTTTCCACGCTTCCTGTCAGCCTATGGCCTGCTGGCTGCCGTCATGTACCTGACAGCTACCATCATCTGGCCTGTGTTTCAGTTTGACAAGCGTTACGGCAACAGGGGCCAGCCGCCCCCCATACTGGTAGCCGTGGCCGTGCTCACCGCCCTCAACTTCCTGTTATACCTGGCTGATCTGGCCTACTCCGCCCGACTGGTGTTTGTCAGTATGTGAGAGAGAGAGAGAGAGAGATTGACACTGTACCATAAAGCACATAAAACAGAAACATACAGTAAATCTTTCCCAGGATTATAAGTAGCAACAAGATCCTGAGCAAGATCCTGGCAAATTGCAGCATCCACTCTCAAATAGCCTGTTCAGATTCAGGATCCTATTGAAATAATCAATTACTGCGTTGCATTACTAAATACCAAATTGTCACCAGAATTTTCAGTTCATGCTGTTCTGAAAAGCTTACAAAAATGTCACCGCAGTACCTTTTTCTTTTCTTTTTTTTAAACCAAGGAGGTGTAAAAAGACATTGATGATTCCTTCTGAGTGATGGTGAAATATCTGAGTGTATACTTTTAATCTGTGAAAATAAACCTTGAACATTTTGGATTGTGTGATTACCAATTTTTTAATTTTAAAATTTTAACAAACCCTGCAGTAGCCTTATCTTTTCATGTAGTCTGTCTATCTTATCTATCATACACTACAGGAAATTGTCAAAATGTTTTACTTTACATACAAATACATTTATAAAATGCACTGCTTAGCATTTACAGAACAATATATTTTTTTCATAGGGGAAAATAGTAGTTATGTACTTATTCAAGAGAGAAAGTCTGAGAGAGATGCTTAGAGCCACTGCAGAGATAGAGAAAGCAGCCAATGGTAGCGAGGTGTGGATCGGCCTGTTCAGAGACTACTGGAAGTGGTCAGACAGGAGTGACTCCTCATTCAGATACTGGAATAGAGGAGAACCAAATTGAGAAATGTGTTGAAGGAAGATTTAAATACACTGGAAGTCTCCCAGCCAATGGAATGTGGAATGATAAAAAGTGAGATGAAGACCTATATTTTGTCTGCCATGAGGGTGAGCTACAGTACTGTCAAAAAGTACTCTCAGTTTATATTGACAATAATGCTGTGAGAGACCCACAAAAGCTTTCATAAAGCTTGTATACATGTTAAAGTGAGTTGAGGAAAGATTTGAGTTACACACAAATTCAGGTTTCTTGTTGTAATGATGATTTTCGGATGTTGAAGAATGTAGTCACCGGTGATGTCAATAAAGTAGATATGCCGAATAAAAGTTGAATCAGGATAGTTTAATTCAGATTGATCTGGGCTCACGATGGAAGATACATGGTCAATGCACAGTTCCACAAGAGAGCAACGAAGTTGAATCAAGATGGTTTAATTCAGATCCATCTGGGCTCACAATGGAAGATACATGGTCAATGTATATTTCCCATCAGAGAGCACTGAAGTGGGGGTTACTCTCATATTTATACTAGCAGATAAGCAACTTTGGAAGCCTACCTCCCCCCATCATACGTGGCAGGACGCCAGCAAGTCAGGAGGTTGGGGGGCCCTGGCTATGTTCCACATCTGGTTATCATAACAACAGAGTCTTACGTAATTTGCACCCCAGCTAAAATTCATCATAACACTTTTCCAGATGAACTGATCCTGATCTGTGAGAGCAAGACCTGGGAAGAAGCCCTAGATTACTGCAGACAGAACCATGTGGACTTGGTCTCTGTCCACTCTAAGATGATTGAGGGCTTGGCAGAGGCCTGGGCCAATAATGCCTCCACTCCTCATGTGTGGCTGGACTTGTGCCACACCTGCTCCCTGGACTTTTGGTACTGGGTCAATGAAGAGTCCAGCTGCTACCAGAACTGGGCCCTGGGCAATGAGACTCCCAGGCTTCAGATACACATAGCATAATCCTGATTAAGGTTAATCACAATAAATAATAAAACATTACTATTTTATGTTGTATAATCGAATTGATCTCACAATACTTTGATTAATCTTTTAACTGTCGAATGCTTTATTCGATTCTGAATCACATGTGTTACGTTTATGATTTAGATTGATGGTAAATCATGCATGTCATTTTCTACTGTTTCTGTAGAGCTAATACAAAAACTTCCAGTGCCTAGTTTTGCGCTTTGCTGCCCTTTGTGGCAATGAATATTGAAAAGGTAAATATGTTGTGTTTTTAATAGCAGCAAATATGTGGATATCCTTGTAAACAACCAACATAGGTACATAAAGACCAGCATTGGATCTTTACACCAGATTTTAGAAAGCGCTTTTGGGAACCTAATGAGCGCTCTTCACTGAACATTCTTTATCATGCGATCTAATTTCCTGATTGCTTATGAATTATCATGGCGATTTACCACAGTTCAAATCCTACATACTGGACCTTTAATAAAACGTAACATGAAAGAAAAAAAGAAAATAATAAGATGATTTTGTGATTTCTTTTAGTTTTTCATTTCAACACTACTATATTAATTTATTTATGTCTCGTTTTCAAGTAAAAGGTAAACATAATAATTTATTGTTGGTACTGTAGGTACCGGTTAAATTACAGACTTACACAGTATTGTATCAAATTAGTTTTCCTGAATGATTGTAATAAAGTGAATAAAAAAGTGAATAAAAAGTGAGTACATTTACAAAGATGTTGTTTTCACATTATTTATTTTGTTCTGATTTTACATTACTGAATTATCTAAACTTTTAAGAGTTTACATACAAGCATAAGAACATTTAAACCCATTGGTTGAGGGTAAAGTGTATTTGCGATAGATAGTGTTGAAAAATATGTGGAAAACACTATATCCACTAGGAAACACCCAAAAGCCTTTTCAATTAATCATTCTACTGAAATAAAAATAAATAAAAGCATCATCAAAATCACAGGGAGACGGTCAGAACTCATCCCTCTTCTTCTTGGTCTTCACAATCGGCTCTTTTTTCTCTTTCTTGTGGAAAGCATTCCCTCTGCTCAACCTGATCTCATTGTCCATACGAACACATTGTTCAGATTGTTCATGCCTTAGAATACGACCTATGTTTATGTATGCTTGACCACGTGAATTACGACTTGCGTGCCGGTTAGGTAGTATTAGGCATACAATTTGAGTGGTTAAGGTTAGGTTAAGTTGTCAGGGGAAGGCATTAGCAAATATTAGCATAAGCAACAAGAATTGGCAAGAATTAACAAAAAAAAAAAAAAAGTGCAATTCGAACCAGTGACATTCAGGTTGCAAGTCCGATGCACTTCCTCCCCTCCGTGTCATGCATCTGCAGTTCCCCTCACGGCTGATGGAGGCATACGTAAAGCATACGTAAACATTGGTTGTTTTCTGTGGCATGAACAATCGGAACATGTGTATCTCGGGGTGATCTGCTTGCTTTCTCTGTATCAGTTTGATGTCCTCTGGTACCTCCACAAGTTGCCACTGGGTTACACCTACAGTATAGCAGTGGCGACTGGTGGAGGTAGAAATCAGAGGATCGGCTAATTGTAATGGATGGAATAAAATGGTATTAAACACGTGTGTACCATTATTTATTCCATCCCATGCATTACAATGAAATCCTTCTATCTCCACCAGCCTCCCTCTGACGGAAATATTGATTGAGATGTGCACTGTCCCTGTTAAATGAATACAATTTTAACAATAGAAAATTAAAATTAGAATAACAAATCAGACCTACCTCCATGGCAGAAAAAAGGGCACTGAGAATCACATAAGCTGGTGACCCACTGGCTGTCCGAAACTTGAAGCATAACACAGTTAATGTTTGCTGAGTTAGTTGGCTCGTTCATGGCCCAGTATCAAAATGAGGAGTTGGTTTGGTCCAACCTCCTCCACATATCTCTGAACAAGCCAGTTCACCCGTTTTTATCTTTAGCTACGCTCTCAATCTCCAGATACTGGGTCTGGTTCCTCACGCTGGAGTGTTTACCTATGCAGTAACTCTGAGCTTCTTTCCAGTTGACTCCCGTCTCAGCTTGGATTAGGGTCATGGGGACATATCTCTGTGTTGTTTGCCCACTTTCTGTGACACATACAATTAGAGCGCAAAATTAAATCACTATGGACTATGATTCCACATGGACTTGCTGAGTTGAGGAAAAACTGCAAAGGGTTAGTGAGATTAAAACTTGACAACAATAACTGTGTTGGGGAAAAATGCGTTATTAAAGTGTCTTTTCTTACTTACCATCAAAGCAGACAAAGGTTCTCTTCTCTGAGCAGCTGACGTCAAACCAGCCTCCTTATAACCCTGTTTCCAGCATGACAGTTCTGTTCACCACCTGGCCTGCCTGTGCCCCAGTGCCCATACTCGGGCATCGCTCCCGCTTCAATGAAAAGTTTGTCTGATAACGACCAGTGCCACCCCCACAAATCTCCCCTCTCCAGTCCAATCCAGACATTCTCTTTGTAAGTACCTGCAGCGCGGATCAACTTGCTCATCCCTGTCATGATATCTATGGTTGCCAGGTCAGTGTAATATACTAATGAGGAAGGCAGGGAGCTAGAAAGCCAAGCCTGGCTGCCTTTATCGCTGCATCACTGCCCTACAGCAGGCCAAACACCTGGAAGGGGGGGGGGGGGGGTGGTGAAGAGAAGAGAGGTATAGAGAGGAGGAGGAGGAAGAGGGGGAAGACATTTATCCAAAGCGACTTACAACAAATACATTTGTTTAAGTAAGTGAATCATCTATCCAACAGTCATCATAAGACAAAGTAATCAATGCTCACACCAGGGGCCATTGGCAGTCGTAATGCCAGAAGCCAATTTTTTATTTATTAACAGGAGAGAACTTGTACAGGGGGGAAGTGGGGGTGAAGGGTCTCAAGGGTTGGGGTTAGGGTTAGTACAGGGAGGGTAGTGGGGGTGAAGAGGTCTTAGGAAGGACTGTTAAGATGTAGCCTGAAGGGATAGGTTTTCAATCTATGGTGGAAGATCGGTAGTGACTCTGCAGTCCTGACAGTGGGGGGAAGCTCATTCCACCAGCAGGGCGCCAGGACAGTGAAAAGCCGTGACCGAGTGGCACGGCCGCTGCATCCAAGTAGAGGTGGCGGTGCCAGGCGGGCAGCCGAGGTGGAAGAGCGGAGTGATCGTGCAGGGGTTTGGGGGCTAACCATTGCTTGCAAGTAGGGAGGGGCTGTTCCCTTTGCTGCCTGGTAGGTGAGCACCAGGGTCTTGAATCTGATGAGGGCTGCTACCGGGAGCCAGTGGAGGGTGCAGAGGAGGGGTATGACATGGGAGAATTTGGGGAGGTTGAACACCAGACGAGCGGCAGCGTTCTGGATGAGCTGCAGAGGTCTGATGGCGGAGGCGGGGAGTCCGGCCAAGAGTGCGTTGCAGTAGTCAAGGCGGGAGATTACAAGTGTTTGGACCAAAGGTTGTGCTGCTTCTTTGGTGAGGAATGGGCGTATCCTTCTGATGTTGTAGAGGAAGAATCTACAGGAGCGTGCTGTCGCTGTGATGTTCACCGCACAGGATAAGTGGTTGTCAAGGATCACCCCAAGGTTCTTGGCTGTATGGGAGGAGGTCACAGTAGATTTCTCTACTGTGATGGAGAAGTCTTGGAGAGGGCAGGCTTTCCCTGGGAGGAAGAGCAGCTCAGTCTTGTCAAGGTTGAGCTTGAGGTGGTGGACTGACATCCAAGCAGAAATGTCAGCAAGACATGCCGAGACACGTGTTGCCACCTGTGAGTCAGAAGGGGGGAAAAAGAGAAAAAGTTGAGTGTCATCAGAGTAGGTGTGGTAGGAGAAACCATGTGAAGAAATTACAGAGATTTGGTTTGGAGAGAGAACAGTAAAGGCCCAAGAACAGAGCTCTGGGGGACCCCAGTGGTTAGGGCTCGTCGTCACCTGGTAGGAGCGACCGGCCAGGTAGGATGCAAACCAGGAGAGTGCAGAGCCAGAGATACCCAATTCTGAGAGGGTGGAGAGAAGGATCGGGTGGTTTGTCGAAAGCAGTGTCGAAAGCAGCGGACATATCCAGAAGAATGAGAAAGAATGAGGGAGGAAGCTCGAGCGGAGTGGAGGGCCTCCGTGACAGCGAGGAGAGCAGTTTCAGTAGAGTGCCCAGCTTTAAAGCCGGATTGGTGAGGGTCGAGGAAGTTGTTCTGAAGGAGGTAGTTAGATAGTTGGTTAGAGACAGCACATTCAAGGGTTTTAGATAAGAAGGAGAGAAGGGATACCGGTCTGTAGTTATGGACAACAGACGGGTCAAGAGTTGGTTTCTTGAGAAAAGGCTTGACTCTGGCTGTCTTGAAGGCAGCTGGGACAGATCCTGTGGATAGAGACAAATTGATTAAAGTGGTAAGGAACGGAAGGAGGTCTTTGGAGATGGATTGGAGAAGGGGGGAGGGGATAGGATCGAGGGGGCAGGTGGTTGCCCACTTGGATGTGACCAGTTTTAGAATATCGTCAGGGGAGAGGGGGGAGAAATCTGATAAACCAGAGACTGGGTGTTGCTCAGTGGGTTTAGGAGGAAAGGTAGCATTGTTGGTGAGAGGTAGAGGGAAGGAGCTGCTAATGTCATCAACCTTTTTTTCAAAGTAGGTGACAAAGTCATCGGCAGACAGAGAGGAGGGAGGAGGGGGAGGAGGAGGGTTGAGAACAGTTTCCTTGGGTTAGAGACAGAGGATTGAATTTTGGAATGGTAGTATAAAGCTTTAGCAGCTGATGCAGATGAGGTGTAGTTGAGGAGGAGAGAGAGATAAGGGTCTAGATCATCAGGAAGGCCAGATTTTCTCCATTTCCTCTTAGCTGCCCGGAGCCCTATTCTACAAGCTTGCAGGGTTTCAGACAGCCAGGGAGTGTGAGGAGTGGATGGTGCCGGCCTTGAGATCTGTGGACAGAGAGAGTTGAAGGATGAGGAGAGAGAGGACAGGAGGGTGGAGGAAGCTGCATCAGTGGAAAGAAGAGAGAAGGATTCAACAGAGGGTAGGGTGGATAAGACAGAGGAAGAGAGAGCGGTGAGTGAGAGGTTGCACAGGTTGCGACGAGAGTCTACAGTGTGGGTAGAGACTGGCTGGGAGGGTGAGTATTTGAGAGGGAGGGAGAAGGATACAAAATTATGATCAGAAACCGGAAGAGGGGTAACAGTGAGGTTTGAGGCATGGGAGAATCTTGTGAAGACAAGGTCGAGCTGATTGTTCCACTCCCTTATGAGTGGGAGGAGAGTGGGACAGGGTGAGGCCGAAGGAGGAGAGAAGGTCAAGTGCTCCAGATGAGTGAAGCTTCTCTGACTGGATGTTGAAGTCACCCAGTATTGTGAGCGGTGTGCCGTCCTCAGGGAAGAAGCTGAGAAGGACATCCATCTCATCTAAGAAGTGGCCAAGCTGACCTGGAGGATGATAGATAACAATGTGAAGTTTGACAGGGGAGGTGATAGAAACAGCATGGAATTCAAAGGTGGAAATGGACAGGTGTGACAGGGGAAGGACATTATGTGACCACTTAGGTGAGATGTTATCCGGTGTAATCCATATCTCTGTGAGAGCAAGGAAGTAGAGAGACACGAAGCAGGCATAGGCTGAGATAGCCTCTGCTTTCTGGACCGCAGACTGGTAGTTCCAAAGTCCTTCCGTGACAGTGAAGTCGTGGTCAGTTGAGCATGGTGGGTAAATTAGATTGGAAGGGTTGCGGGTGGAGGTGTAGCGTCGATGTGTGATGGATGAAATAACAGGAATGGGGAGAAAACACATTGTGATTTTTTGCCGGTATAGAGGGAGAGGGTTAGTGGGAAAAGTAGGATATAGGTAGGCTCAATACATTCAGGGTAATGAAGAAATGATCAAAATAGGATAAAAATACTTAGTAGTATGGCCTTCCTCTCAGGCCTTCCTCAATAGACTCCACAGATAGACTGATTCGTCTTCGTGTCAGGAGGCTGTCGCTCTGTGATCGTCACAATATAAATGCAGATTCTGTGATTGCTGATGACTAGCAGGGTAGCAACCCCTCCCACCTGACGATCAGTTAACAACCAGACAGGTTTCACCACTCACTCAATCCCAAATGTATTAGTCCTGGTCCAGGGTGAGCAGGAGTTAAATCCCTGGCAGGATAGTGTCAGGCCCTCCCACTGGAGATTGACAGCACTTCACAGCTATTGACTTCAAACAGGTGGCTTTCAATAGAAACTGCTGATCAGAGCTTAAGGCAGGATAGCCACAGCAAAACAAACAACTCAACAGCACTTTGATTAGAACAAGATTAAACTAACTTACTCAGACTGGAGAACAGGCTTCACCCACTCACTCAATCCCAAATGTATTCAGAGGCAGAGAAAGGAACAGAGGGAGATAGAAAGGTTAAAATACAAGGGGAAATCATCTGAATGGGACAATGTAATCCTTTGCCTGGTTGGCTACAAATGTGATGCGTTATTATCTTATATAGTGAATGATTAACCATTGGGTAAATCATAATGGGGAAAATACAGTACATGAACTAGTAAACAAATACTACACCTGTAAGCTGTTGATGGGTAAGTTATTGGAGACGGATGGGCAGTGAGAGATAAAGAGAGAAAGAAAGAGAGAGAGAGAGAGAGAGCACACAGAGAAGGATAATAAAATAATTGGTAAAGTGCACTCACCATAAAAGACAGAGAAGATTAGCTTCAAAGCAAACTTCAGTACATTGACATTGATGTGTAAATATGGTGTAGCTTGATAAACACTGTCTCAGCAACATTCCAAACTCTTACATTAATACCACAAAGTTGTTTTTACTGTGACTAGCCACAATTACCTCTGCTGACAAATACTGCAATGACATTAACAATTATCAGCACATTTATCATTACCATCTATCACTATTGCCACTGCGGTTACTGTATCATCTCAAACTACAGAGCTTTACATTCAGGTCGTACCTTTTGAGGGATGTGAACTTAATGTCAGAACTGATGTATTTCTTCTTCTCTGTCTTGATGACTTGGCCTCCCAGTTGAGTTTGACAGTGATGAACAGTTGCACCTCTATACAGTATGTAGAAGACATTTCCCTGATCAAACACTACCCAAGGATGTCTGTGATTATTTCATGGTGTCTATGCTATATGGTCATATGCAAAGACATGGCCCGGACAGCAGTAAACAAGGTGCTTGACTGTTGGTTCCTTCCAGTCTCCTCTGGTGGTATAATATCAGCATCGAGTATTCCCCTGGACACCTCTACCAGGGTTAACCTAGTGAATTAATTTATATACACTCCTGGTCCTAACTAAGTGTCAGTCATAGAAACTGCTGCAATGCAGGGCTATAATAGTATCTGTCCAAAGAGACTGAATGGCAGGCAGACATGGAAGTTGTCTAATGGTCCTTAGACTACCGCCTCCCATCAGTAAGCACTTATTAAGAAAAGAAAAGATAAGATAAGATTAGATAACAGTGCAAATGTTATATGCACCAGCCCGCTAAAAACATACAGAAACAAATAATATCACACAACAAATGCCGGATACTAGCAGTCTGCAGATATTTTTATGCAACTCTTGCATTCTTAGAAATGCAATATGAGTTGTTATCAGGGTCAGGATCAAGATTAGGAAAAGCTGTGATCAGGAAAAGCTCCTGGCCCTAGTTATAGTTAACCTTTGAAAGGTCAATCTATCTCATTCAAGGGTGCTACTGTGCATGCCTGGTTAAGTTTGTGAGTCTGTGTATGGAATATGTACATAGAGGGCTTCTGCATGGACGGTAGATTGTGCAATAACTGGTGCGGCAACTGCCACAGGAAACATTGAGTAATAATTTACCACCATTCCACCATTTCCTCATGATGCAGAGATTCTGAAACTGGAGCAACATAATTTGCTCTCATGTGTGAGGTGAACAGTCCTTTCCTCCTCCGATCCTTCCTTCCTTGACATAATTATTGATCTAACATTATTTAATAGGTGAGGACAAAGTTATGTAAGATCAGTGATTGTGCCAATGGAAGAAGGATGCATTGTAAAATATCCATCCAGGGCCTCTGTGTTTTTGTTTTGACTGTTGTTGTCTTAGTATTCTCTCCTAATTTTAAACATCAGAAAAGCACATAGACCAATGGGATAGTTTAAAAATAATTTATTCAGTCCAATTAAAACTTATATTCTAGATAAAGCATAAAACATATTGTAACATAACTGTGAAAAAAACATCACAACATCAAAACATCACAAACATCACAAAAAGTTACAACACACCTTTCTAAATCTGTGTCAGATTACTTTAATGCTAGAATTACACCGCATAGTATACTTATTTCCTCTCAAATAACACACATTTATCAAAAAGCTAATCATGTTAAGGAGATACATTAAATGAAATAAATCTATTGCAATTCTTTATTCTTTATTCAAATCTCCATTAGCTGTTGCCTTAGCGATCGCTAATCCTCCTGGGTTCCACATATAAAGACATTAACAAACAACAACAGACAATCTCATTACTAACATAAAAAAGGACTTAACAAATAACACTATTCTGACTGGTCAAAAGAGGCCAATGTCTTTAGCTCCGGCCTGTCCTTGACCTCAATCTCAACTCCCTGTTGTACCACTCCATGACCTCCCTCATTTTTCCCTCCCTTCAACCGTCCCAGTTTGACTGACAGATTGCGCAGGGTGGCGCTCTCGTCGTGGGCAGAGCAGCTACGGCTGGACCTTGTGCTGCGGGAGTAGGATGCAGAGCCAGGTCCCTCAGAGTTGGTGCCCTCGAAGAGCCTGGCCATGAAGCTGAGGCCGGCCTTGCGGATGTGGGAGGAGCCAGCGAAGACGTAGAGCACAGGGTTCACGCTGCTGCTCAGGAAGGCAAAGGCTGTCACATTGGGGCGAGCTGTCTTGGCTGCCTTGATCACTGCATCGCTGCCCTGCAGCAGGCCAAACACCTGAAAGGGGGGGGTGAAGAGGGGGTGAAGAGAAGAGAGGTATAGAGAGGAGGAGGAGGAAGAGGGGGAAGAGGCGGAGAAAGGAACAGAGGGAGATAAAAAGGTTAAAATACAAGGGGAAATCATCTGAATGGGACAATGTAATCCTTTGCCTGGTTGGCTGCAAATGTGATGTGCTTATATAGTGAACCATTGGGTAAATCATAATGGGGAATTACACCTGTACAAAATACAATACATGAACTAGTAAATAAATACTACACCTGTAAGACATTGATGAGATGGTAGGGCAGCCAGAAGAGAGCGAAGGCACCGATGATGAGGAGAATCAGGCGATTTCCTTGTCCTTTCTTTTGGAACATGGCACTGCGTAAGCGGCATAAGACGAAGGTGTAGCAGACGATGATTAAGATGAAGGGTAGCAGGAAACTCAGTAGCGTCTCAGACAGGTACTGGAACACCTGGTGACCCACACTGTCCCAGTGGTACGGCACACAGTACAGGAAGTTGTTGAATGGTAGGTTACTGGAGACGGATGGGCAGAGAGAGATAAAGAGAGAAAGAAAGAGAGAGAGAGAGAGAGCACACAGAGAAGGATAATAAAATAATTGGTAAAGTGCACTCACTATAAAAGACAGAGAAGATTAGCTTAAAAGCAAACTTCAGTACATTGACATTGATGTGTAAATATGGTGTAGCTTGAAACACTGTCTTAGCCAAATTAATGTCTGAGACATTAATACATGTGAATACATTTCTGTCCTGTGTAACAAAATGTCAAAATCAGTATCCAGTAAAGATATTGGTCTGGTGTCAAACAATCTGTCAATTCAGGTCCACCTTTTAGAAAGTATTTAATTTTTCATATTCTTTCACTCCCTCAAACTCATATGACATACAAACACAAATATCCATGCAGACTCAACCCTACACAACCCACCTCCCAACCATACCTGCGATAGAAGGGCATAGGCAGGGCTAAGAGGAACGCCATCACCCAGATCCCCAGCATGACAGCCGTGAGAAACCTCTTAGTACGCATCCTCTGAGACAGGAAGGGCCGTGTCACCGCCAGCCAGCGGTCCACACTCATCAGGCAGATCAGATAGATGGACACATACATATTCACACTGCACAGGTAGTGCACTATCTTACAGGCTGCCGTCCCAAACTCCCAGCCTCGTCCGCCGACCAGGAAACGTATGAAGAGCGGAGCACTGAGCAGCACCAAGGCGTCCGCCACGGCCAGGTTCAATACCAGGAGACAGGTTACCGAGCGCTGCTTCACCCTCCACACCACCGACCACACCACAAACAGGTTACCTGGCAAACCGAGCAAAAATGCCAGGGCTAGGATGGAGATGCCTATCTGGTGTGAGAGGGAGAGGGTAGAGGGGGAGGAGGCAGGGAGGGGTGGGGAGGAGTTAGATATGGTGGGGAGCTGGGGGAAGGTGGTAGAGAAGGTGGATGATGCCATTTAGAGAGAACTGAGGATTCTGGCGTGTCTGGAACTTTGGAAGAGTCTCAGGGTTCTGGAACTTTGGAAGAGTCTCAGGGTTGTCCTCACACCTGTTGGAAGGAGGATACAAAGAGAAGATGGAGAAACATGAGGGGGAGAACGTGTCAAAGGGAGAAGGGAGGATAGCCGTGGTATATGTAGTTCTGTATCACTGCTCATATTGACCATGAATTGGTTTCACAACTTCTACCATGATGAAACAGCAATGGATAAACCCTGTCCCTTACCCTTTCCCTTCCCTCCATTACCTTCATGTTAGCATTTTTAGACTATATTGTTTATTCTACCAATTATGTAAATAATTCTGCTGTAGGCCTACATGCTTTTAGATAATGACAGGAGGGTTCAAAGGGAGACAGTCTTGTTTACATTTGTGTTCCTCTGTGTGTCTATTAAACACTGCACATGCAAAAAATTAACATGAACTTTCCTAGAACAAACATCATGGCCATACACACAACCAGATAAACAAACAAACTACATTGTTGACAGATGAGAAATAAAACTTCCATTCCAGCTAATATCACCATATTTGTATTAACTGAAAGGGATACCTCAAATAGAGCTTTACCTCACAAACTGAACTTGTAGAACTTACTTTTGTAGAATAAAATTTTAATTTACCGTTGATTTTGAGAGCTCAAATCCACTGGAACAAATTGCATTTGTTCGCTGTTAACGCCGCAGGCTCATGTCACCACAGTTCACATTCTAGCAGCATGTCTGACTTTCTTAACCTTTTAAGGATGTCAGAAAGGAAACACAATGACAAACAATGACCACAAGTCTGTGCTAACTTGTACATGTTGTAACAATGGTGACATGGTTATGCAATCACCCTCCACCATTATGACTACTTCAAAAGCTGTTTCATGTATTTGTCCTCTTTAACTGTGATTGTGAAGGTGAAACCAACTTCCTGCCCTGGTGATGTCATACGTGATGTCATATATGTATGGTCAGAGATACCTTTAAAGAGGCTTTGGTGTGGTTAGCATGTGTGGATAGCACATCATTACAGTACGTCACATATCCACCAGAGCCACACATCACACAGACCAAACTGTCTTTAGGACAAAAATGGGACGGTGGTGTGTGATCAGGCCACATAAGATCTTAGAACTTATCTTAACTCTTAAGTCTTATGTCTAAACGTAACAGTTACTCCCCTCATACACAAGTAAGCTAATGTCAATCTTGAACACCTCTAGTGTAACTTTACTGTCAAATCTAACCACCAAATGGTAAGTAAAAAAAAAATCGTTTTGGAATCCTGAGAATGTTCTGTGTTGCATTTGCAGAATTTCTCCATACCCAATGGCACAATGGTCATTAATGATGACTTGAGATTTCACCCCTTTATTAACATGAATAACTACTGTAATAAACCATTTGTTACTGCCTTTATTAAGCATGAACATGGATATGTGTATGTATTGAGTCATGTTTACTATGCCCTTAATTCATGTACCCCTAGTGTAGTAGTCCCTAGTCTCCAGCCATCCGTGCAGGAGAAACGATGGAGGGATGAAAGAAAGAGTGACAACACACAGAAAGCTATGAGTGCTGCAATGCTATCATACATTTTCTAACTCTAGGGGCATAGACCATGACACAATGTATCTCCAAATGACAACAACCAACCCCCCTGACTCATGGACTGTTATAGCATGTGCCAGCTATGTGCATAAATACAGTCTATTCTATAAAGCTGGGACATGTGCCAGCTACGTGCATAAATACAGTCTATTCTATAAAGCTGGGACATGTGCCAGCTACGTGCATAAATACAGTCTATTCTATAAAGCTGGGACATGTGCCAGCTACGTGCATAAATACAGTCTATTCTATAAAGCTAATGTGGAAAGTACACAGCGTGAGATTGTTTATTCAACCCAATGACGGATGTTAATATTACTTAGTATATCTGTTGACAAACTGAAGAGGACTCTCACGGCTATACTGTCCCGACTCTTTCCCTTTTCCTCTGGCCACCACAGAGTGGTAAAGCAGGCTGGTAAAGAGAGGCAAGTGACAGGAGTCCAGTCTATCCAGAGGCGGGTCCTGCTGTCAGTCATCACGACCATCCTGTGACCAGCTAGCTGTGAGTACTGCAATACTGAGGATGTGTGTGTGTGTCTGTGTGTGTGCCTGCGTGCGTGCCTGCGTGCGTGCATGTGTGTGCGCGTGTGGATTATCATTATGAAAAATGGACATATTAAAGTATTTAACAGGATGAATGATGTGTTCCTGACATACTGCTGGTACCGAAGCTAGTTTGTTGTTTCATGACTATACCAGGGAAGGCTGGTGGAGGTAGAAATCGGAGGACAGTCTCAATGGAATGAATGGAATGGAATGAGGAATGGTATCAAATGTCCTCCGATTTCAACCTCCACCAGCCTCCCCTGTATGGACTAATACCCTAGTCGAGTTACTATTTGCATCACAAAATGTATGTTTTATTCATAATTCTTTTCATTCAAAGGGGCTTTAAATCTGGGACTGGTACATACATTTTTTGACTTGTAAATGTATAATATACAACCGTTGACTCTTAAATATAACTTAGAAATGCCTCAAGAGCTTAGTTCAACTGTCTTACACCATGAAACACAAAATATAAGCTTGTTTTAATTGTTTGTTTGTAAACAATGAAATTGTAAACAAACACTTTTTTGCAAAAAAATATGGTGAAAACTATAATTCTATATAGTTACCATGGATAGTCATTCCTTGCACGCATAACCCCATCTATGAATGTGAGAGTGGTTACATTTCTCCAGCCCTATCCATCAGCTGTTTACCAAACAAATTGGTGGTCTGACCGCTTTCTTATTGTTTGATTCGCTTTAATTAATTGACTTCTCTCTCTCTCTCTCTCTCTCTCTCTCTCTCTAACACTCGATTAGATGGAAGTCTCAGCATGGAATATTACAAACTTCTTCTCCAATTCATCCTCTCCGAACTTCACCCTCTTTTCCTCCTCGTTTAGTAGCTCCCTGCTGTTGTGGGCTATGTTCATGGGTTTGCCTGGAAACATTTTAGTAGTTTGGACCATACTATTCCGGCTGCAGCGTCGCTCTGTCACAACCCTTCTCATCCTCCAGTTGGCGGGTGCCGACATTTTAGTCCTTCTGATTGCACCCTTCTACCTACGGCAGATTTTCTTGGGTGGAGTCTGGGAGTTTGGGCTGGTGGCATGTAAACTGCTACACTACATCTCTGCAGTCAACATGTATGTCAGCGTCTACCTGGTCACCCTGATGAGCCTTGACCGCCACATGGGCGTGGTGCGCCCCTTGCTGTCTCAGCGTGTCCGCACCAAGTCCAGGCTCCGCCCCACCGTAGCAGCGGTGTGGGTACTTGCGTTGGTGCTCGCCATCCCGCCGCCCGTCTACCGGCAGGTCAGAAACAGGGTGTGTGTCATGTATCATCCCAGCCTCGCCCACCAGGTAATTATAATGATTCGTTTTTTGTTCAAACATCTTGCAATTCTAGTATGATAACATTGTAAAGTATATCATTCAATATTGCGTAATCAATTTTCTGTAAAACATGAAAGTAAGAACACATGCTACCAATATTGAGTAAATATGGATACCTAATATGCAGTAGACTGTGTAATCAATCTGCTAAGTTTTTGATACAAATGACTGAAACAGATTAGTACGGAGTACAGTACTTTATAGACATCATATGTGTAACCACATTCATGTAAAAGGCTCTTATTGTAACAATGTTTGTCCCGTCCTCTCCACCAGGTGTTCCAATACTCTCTGGAGACAGTGGCTGGGTTCCTGGTTCCCTTTTGCATTATGGCGGTCTGCTACATACAAATCGCCCGCAAGCTGGCATCAGGCCGTGCCCGTTGGCGCCACCGCCCCTACAAGAAGACCAATCTCTTAATCTCCCTGATTGTCGTGACCTTTGCCCTCCTGTGGACACCATACCAGCTGGTCAACATCCTGCACGTAGGGGCTATTTCATCTGGGTCATTCCCAGGGTTGCTGAGGTTCTGCCTGAAGGCCCGGCATATGGTGATAACCTTAGCCTACCTTAGTAGTGCTATGAACCCACTGCTCTATGCTCTAGCAGGCTCCTCCTTCACTAGCTTCACACCTGGGTGGGGCCATTTGACTCGCCTGCTAGAGGGCACTGCCTCTAACACTTACATGTCCAGCAATAGAGCTGAGCATGATGGGATTGAAGGAGAGCAGGACGCTTGTGGAGGCAGCAGACGGTCGGCCGCGGGGGCAGAGATGACACAAGCTACAGGGAGGAGAGAGGGAGAGGAGGATGATAGAGAGAGTGGCCTGAGGGTGAATGAGTGAGAGACATGAATTAACTGAAGGACCTGCAAGTTGTTGCTTGACTGGCCAGTCATAATTGTTTGGCAAGCTGTTTTGAGTTTCCTACTGCTAGCCAATGTCTTTCTGCACAGTGATAGTGAAAAACTTGTTGACACACGGAGAGTCCCCCTCATTCCAGGAAACAGTGTTTCTAGATGGCAGATTGCATCAGAAAAAGAAAAGAAATCGCTTACCAGATCAACGGAAGTGGTACATCACTTCTTTTTGACATTTCGTAAACAACTTGCACTTGCACAACATTGCTTTTCTTTAGGTTTTAAAAAATACTGTGTTTTTGAAATCCACCATTTTTACCATTGCAATTAAACATATTTCTTTCCGTCTCTGCTTCACATAAAGTACAAACATACAAATACTGTATCAGACACACTCACGCTTATTGAGAGAGAGAGAGAGAGAGAGAGAGAGAGAGAGAGAGAGAGAGAGAGAGAGAGGGGGACAGAGAGAGAGAGAGAGAGAGAGAGAGAGAGACAGAGAGAGAGAGAGAGAGAGAGGGGGACAGAGAGAGAGAGAGAGAGAGAGAGAGAGACACACACACAGACAAAACATACCCATTGTAAATATACTATATACATACATACCGTAAGTCAAGTGCTCTTGTTGAACCCCCCCAACTGTACAAAAAAACTACACATTTTTATACCAGACCTATGTAAACATGTATGAAAGAACTGGATGGAGTATGCTCACTTATGTCACACCATTGTGGAACATTCCAGACTATTTCCCGTCTCTGTTTATCAACAGTGCTTATACGACATTATAACCACTTGATAAGTGTCATTCATATGCTGAATAAAACATGCAGTTCACTGTAAAAAAAAAGAACAATTGGAAAACCATCTCAAACCACTGCCAGGTTTAGGCAGTGAACAGTAGCACATGGCCTATACAGCTCTCTATTGGCCACCAAGAGAATAGCATGGGAAATTCCAGCACATGTCATACTTCTCCCTCCAAAACAGTGAAATTGGCTTCCGACTTCGTACATGTCCTTATTTGCCATTCTTCATAGTTTTCACGTTGGTGCTTGTATTGTTGACACTGGTAGTGGACTCTGCGTCTTTCTCTTTTAGCATGACCCCGTCAGCATCCCGGTCTTTCTCTCGGCTGTTCTGGCTGTTCTGACGGCTCTTCCTGGATGTGGAGTCCAGAGCTGTTCCCTCGAACAGGCGGGCCATGAAGGCCAGGCCGTCCCGCTTGATGTAGGACTTCCCAGCGAAGGTGTAGAGGACAGGGTTGGCACAGCTGCTGATGAAGGCCAGGGCAGAGGTGATGGCACGACAGGACTGCCAGATATGGTCTAGCCTACGGAGAAATGGAGAGAAGGATGTAGAGGAGAGAGAGACAGATGTCAGTATGGTCCAGCCTACGGAGAGACGGAGGGAAGGATGTAGAGGAGAGAGAGGGATGTCAGTATGATCCAGCCTACGGAGAAATGGAGAGAAGGATGTAGAGGAGAGAGAGACAGATGTCAGTATGGTCCAGCCTACGGAGAGACGGAGGGAAGGATGTAGAGGAGAGAGAGGGATGTCAGTATGATCCAGCCTACGGAGAGACGGAGGGAAGGATGTAGAGGAGAGAGAGGGATGTCAGTATGATCCAGCCTACGGAGAGACGGAGGGAAGGATGTAGAGGAGAGAGAGGGATGTCAGTATGAAAACCAGAGAAGCATGCTAGTGTTCTTATCAAAACACGGGACAGTACGTATGATTGTAATACATTGATAACATGGGGTGTGTTATGATATTACTGTAGATATCCAGATACACGAGATATACGACTGCCAGATACTATCCAGCCTGTGGAAAAAGGGATGGAGGATGAAGAGGGAAATAGTTATAAAAAACAGAAAGGGGCTGTAATTTTTTTATTCTAGATTTGAGGAGGGGTTATGATGATACTGTGTTGATAGTGCACCATACATACAGATGGGGTTGCAGTTTAGAAGATGAAATTGAGAGAATATCATGGCTTTGAGGCCCATTTTCATTGAGTAACCTCCCTCTCAGACTCTACAGTACCTTGCTTTTAGGGCTGAATCCTTTGGAGACAGTGCTGCAGCAACCTGTAAAGACACATTCAATGTATTCAAACACCTCTATCCTTGATCAAATACATAATTGTAATGAAACAAGTGCAAAAACATAAGCAGAGAGACACAGAGTCCTCCCCAAGACTGCTTATTACTAGGGCCTTATTATTACTTTCTGACCATGTGACCTGACCAAGAAAAACAGGCAAGTATCCTGACCGTACAGGTAACACACACCTGAATAGCTTAAATAAAACACAAACTCACACGCTTACACACACACACAAACACACAGTACCTGCACCATGTTGACGACGTGGTAGGGCAGCCAGAAGACACAGAAGGTCACGACTATGGCCAGAATCAGCTTCTCACTGCGAATACGACGTCGGAACTTTGTCTGTCTGATCCTCCGCAGAATGCAGATGTAACTGCCTACAATCAACCCATAGGGAACTACAAATCCCAGCACCAGTTCCAATGTATATTGGAGAACAACCTGCACAAAGGTAACAGGATGTGTATCAGGACAAATATCACCTTGACAGATACAATGTCTTGACACTATTGTGGCAACAAAAACGTATACAAGCACCGATCCTCATATATGGAGTGTTTGAACACTGTCATGACATTTTAACACGTCCCCCCTCCCTTTCTCAGTGTTACTTACATGACTCTGTTGGTTGTGAAATGACTCACACACCAGGCGGCTATTCCCTATAGGATGCGTGGCCTTCTGTTGCCTGAACAGCAAGGCAGGGATGGAGGAGGCAAGCACTAGGACCCAAAGTCCCAACAGCACACGCAGCACAGTCTTCCGGCTAGCAAGGGCACCCACACGCTGGGGCCACATCACCGCCACCAGCCTATGCAGGCTCATGAGCATGATCAGATGGATGGAGGCATACATATTAGCCAGGCACAGGTAGAAGAGCACCTTGCACATGACGTTTCCAAACACCCAGCTCTTCTGCACCAGGTAAACCACGAAGAAAGGGGTGAGTGCCATCAAGGAGCCATCGGCGCACGCCAGGTTGAGGATGAGGAGGGTGGTGACGGAGCGCTTGCGGGCGCGCGCCAGGATGCTCCAGATGATGAAGAGGTTGCCGGGGACGCCAAGGAGGAAGACCAGGCCCAGGATGAGCGCCCCTACCGTGGTAGAGACAGAATTTCCTACAATGCTCGTATCAGGGCCAAACACGTGGGTAGTGTTGAGTAAATGACTATTAGAGAGGGAAAAGGAGGGGGGTGGGGAGGGGTATGGAGAGAGTGAGTGGTTTGAGGGGGATGGAGGGTTTTTGGGAAGGGAGAATACGGAGGGGAGAAGAAGACTGGTGTTCTGGGCCATTGTACTGACCTGGAAGACAGAAAAGTCATAGTTGGTTATTCACTCCCTCAAAGTTTTTTTCTCTAATTGTGTTTAGCTTTGATTCACTAATAACTGTTTGCAATGGTAGACTAACCAAATCCCTTTCTTTCTTCACGCCTAGCTTCAATGCTAAATTGGTGGCACCAAAAATGAACCCAATCAAATGCCTCTCCCGAACAAAGTTTCAGTAAAGAGTCTATGCAGAATATAGGAAGTGGGTATAGACACACTGTCTTAGACAATACTAATATCCTGAGGGAGACCTTTGAAGTTCAGGAGAAGATCAAACACTGCAGTATTAGTGCAGGTTAACAGATAACTGTGAATACTTGTTGGAGAGGAAAATCCCCTCTTGACCAGTAACTGGATAGTGTGTGTGTGTGTGTGTGTGTGTGTGTGTGTCTGTGTGTGTGTGTGTGTATGTGTGTCTGTGTGTGCATTTTTGCAGTGTACAGCCACTTGTCCAGTATGCTCCTACAATAAAACAAATACTCTCACACCTTTGGCAATATGTTGAATACATTTTGTGTTCATTAAATACTTATTTTGCCAATAATCAATAATGTGAAAAAATGTATATATATTATGTAAGTACTGTTATGTATGTACTGTTTCAGACGTAATGGTCTAAGGCTTTTTAACGGGTTGATGAAAACAACCATTGTGATTTAATAACGCTAATGTCACAATTAAATCATCTATTATAATATTTCTACACCGCAGTAGATTTGTGTATCACGTTCCCTTTTTGTAAATATTGTATATTTCTCAGCACAGGGCTGAAACCACCACACATCTATTACCTCAAGGCTGTGATTTATTGTCAATATTGTCACTTGGTCGGGGTTTACCAGCACTCCACTCTGCGTCATGCCTAACAGCTCCCCCTACCTGTGACAATATTGGCGATAAATCACAGCCTCTCAGGCATTATTGCATTCGTGTGATGTCCTGTATGACATAGGGAGGGGGTGATATATCAATATATCACATGCAGTTTTTTTTAATGTTTTTTTTTACTGTGTACCAACTTTGTCTTTCAAATAAACTAAGCTACCCTAAACTAAAGTAAAACTAAACTGAACTAAATATGCTCTTTAGGCTCCAGCGTCATAATCCCTGTTACAGTAGCTGAGAGCATGTTGGTACATTTGCATCAATGCCTCTGTCCATTGTTTATCTGTGTACATTTAAAAGCAAAGACAAATACCCCAAACCTTTCAACTTGTTATTGGAGGGATCATGCTGATGTTGTTTCTTAATCCTACATTATGTCCTCTTATTTAGCAGAGGCTATTCTGAAACAATCGGAGGATTGCCATAAATATGTGGGAGTAACAGGTTTTAACTGAGACTAATTCCTGAACTGCGAGACCAGACTTGAGTGGTTAAGAAAACAGTCGGTGAGCTTTATGGGGAAATCATTCTATCTCACTCTGAGGGCTGTTAAAACTCTCTCTGTATCTCTTTGTCTAAACAATTAAGTATTATTACATAGCATTAATATGTGCAGCAGTGTAACGTTACAAATTAAAAAGGTGATGTGCCTTGTTTTTTCTTGTAATAGTGGATTAGCACTTACGAAGAAACACACACATACGTGCGTATATGCATGCACGCACAGGCATGCACGTACACACACACATGCACGCACGCATGCACACACACATCAAAATATTGTAATGGCAGACATGCATACTGTATGCACATATCACAATATTGCACATCTTCTGTATGTAAATATTAGTTCAAATGTTCTTGTCAGTAATACTTAAAAATACTAATACTAAAAAAAATGGAACACAGCATGTCAATACATGCCAAACATATCTGAACTCTTACACGGTTAAAGAACGCACCTTATAATTTAGTATTCTCACTCACACACACACACACACACACACACACACACACACACACACACACACACGCTAACCAAACCTGTTTAACCTTCCACAGAGAAACTTGTACTGGTGCTGTAATTCTCGGTTATTATAGAGTAGTGAGTGCATAAACGGGTGTGGGAGTCAATTAATTTCAATGCTGTGTCACAGTGGCAAGCATGGTTTAGTAACATGGTGAAGGCTGGGGCATCAGAGAAAATGGTCAGAAAGTATAGAGCCCAAAAAGAGCCCAGCTGGATGCCTATGCATTGTCTTGTTGAGCAAAGCCAGTTGACAGCTATGACATTGACAAGTGTAGTAGAACACTGCATCTCTTCTTGAGCAACACTCTGGTAAAGGCCAACACTCACAGAGAGGAACAAGTTAGGACTCTTCTCTAAGACAAAAGAGTAAAACCCCACTTTGCACACTTACTGTCCCCCGTCCCCTGTCCCCCCCGACTAGAAGGTGGTCTTGGTGTCTGTTTCAAGTATCTTTCCAACAAACGCACCTGTTCCCATGCTATTAAAGAACTAGCTAATTCAAGACTATCAGCAGGCAATCAGCATTATTTGATGTAGTCTAGTACAGACACTAACAATCAAATCAATATATTTCTGTAAGTGCTACTAATGTCAATTTACATCTTTTGTTATCAAATATATGTTGTAGATGATACTATCAGCTTCTACCATTCCCAGAGAGTCATGAAGAGGAGGACGCTTTTAGGAGGGGAAAAAGAGGGATATTTACTCACCAATTATCCAAATCCTGGGGGAAGGAGAAAAAGTGAGGGGGAGAGACAGGACAACAAGAGATCCAAGATAATATCTTTTATATTTGATATATGATTTATATGATGTATATCTTATTCTGCGTTCTCTCCATGTGTTCGTATTCCCCTCTCTCTGTCTCTCTCTCTCCTCACTGAGCTGACATGCTTGCTGTAGCATGCAGTGGCGCGTAAAAGGAAGGGGGGGTGTGTCTACTCTGCCAGGCTGTCCTCTGATGTCTTTCTAACGTCTTCACCACACCTTAACATACCTAAGCCATTACAGGTTAATGACCCCTCCCTCTCTTAAAGGTAAGTGTGGCACACACGCGCTGGCGCATGCATGCATGCACGCGCATGCACGCACGCGCATGCACACACACACACACACACACCACAAACATCAGTCTTGTCCAGCCCACCTTGCTCTTTCAGAATCTATCATCAGATCATGCTTTTCAGAGAGAGAGAGAGAGAGAGAGAGAGAGAGAAATCATTTAAATCATTCACCATTTGGATAGTGGATTTAAAACACCACAATGCAGCCTACAGGGGTTGCCATGGAGAGAAAATGTGCCGTCTGAGAGTAGGCCCTCCTCCCTCAGGGCCTGTAGTCCAGAGAAGAGAGCGTAGGGGGGGCAGGGCTCTGGGTCTGAGGGGGGAGCAGAGGGAGTGGAGTCAGGGGGTGCAGGGAGAGAGTTCGGCTTAGGAACCCTGGAGTCTCTTTTCTCATAGACAGTGGAGGTGCTTTTGACCCCTTTTCCTCTATCTTCTCTTGCTACTAATCTTCCTTCTCTTCTACCTCCTCCTTCTCCTCCCTTTCCTCCATCTCTTCCTTCTGTGTTATTCTCCGAGTGACTCATATGCTAAATAGAAAAAAAAGATTTGAAATGTGTTATGTGTTTATGATCGAATACAGGATCGAATACAGGAACTAAACAATTACTTGTCCCTGGCTTATCATCGCCTACATAAAGAAAAATGTAAAAAAAGAAAAAAATCACATATTTTGTGTATAAGTATGGGTCTGTTAAGATATGTTATTATAACAGAATTAAACACAGTAATATGTGACAAGGATAAGATTGTGCTGTTTTTATGAAGTGTGTATCTGTGTGTGTGTATGTGTGTGTGTGTGTGTGTGTGTGTGTGTGTGTGTGTGTGTGTGTGTGTGTGTGTGTGTGTGTGTGTGTGTGTGTGTGTGGCTATTGTAAAAATATCTACATGTATGTGTAATTTCAGGAATCCAATTTTTTCTATCTGTAATTGGTACATACATTTTTGGACTCTCAATGACTAAAATGATGTAAAACAACACAATAAAATACTTAACAATACATTTAATTAGCCATGGAACATCACTGCACAAATTACATGATTTTGCATTTCACTGTGACTTGCTCTGTTGTCTATTGAAATTGATTGCAATAAATATTTAATATTATGTCGCAATTCTACATTCAAAGTCCGTGTTAAGAAAGTACCTTTCTATTGTCCAGCCTTATCTCTTCAATCATCTTTGACCAAGACATTTGTGTGTAAAGGCAATTATTAATCTCATTTTGAATAGGTATTGATCAGCATAGCATACTTCATTGTGAGGAGGACAAGTTATAATCTGGTACTGCTCATCACCTACAAAGAGTATTTCAAATGCTATCAAATGCTAGGGATATTGAGGACATCTCTACACACACACACACACACACACACACACACACACACACACACACACACACACACACACACACACACACACACCTGAAGGGTGCAATATGTCCCTGTTTATTACTATTGTATTGTATTTATACTATTGTAAGTTATTGCTTACAAAAGAGACTTATAAAAGCACCCTCTGTCCCAAAATAAGCTTGTGAATGGTTTTCAGAGCAAAACTTCCAAATTCCATACAGTCTTCTTTATACCGGGAACTGGGGGATACAACATTGTGTTCTTGTATTATTTGGGTTATTAACATTCTAACCTGGTCATACACATCCTCCTGCATGTGTTTACACTGTAAATAGTCAACACCTCTGGAAACACTATCCTACAGTCATCATTTCTCTGTAGACTTACAGTACGGCCTAGCTGTCTCATCTTCCCTGCACTTAATTTTTTCATTAAATGTAAACAAATATTTTTCATTCACTATTCAATTATGTTTGGTGTTTTTGCCACAGCCACAAGTCTGGATACCCATAGGCTAGGAGGTACACACACACACACACACACACACAGACACACACACACACACACACACACACACACACACACACACACACACACACACACACACACACACACACCATTTTTGGGTTTCACACACACACACACACACACACACACACACACACACACACACACACACACACACACCATATCCATCATCGGCTGAAGTCACCACACACACACAGGCACGCGCACGTATCGCAACAGCCATATCCACTTCATCATGAGTCACCACACCCACCTTACTTTTACTTTTTTACTTCCAACTTGCTTTGTCAAAAACGTCTCATTTTGTGACACATGATATGCTATTAACACGTGTGTATTTACAACAGACATTATTAACGCGTGACATTGATCTAAATAGCATAGGTTACAGTACACATGCTTTTAACTGATGCATATTCGATTACAAAATGTACTTGGGTGGATGTTAACACCTTTGACTTCGAGAGAGAGAGAGTTTATGTTGCGGTAACAGGGGGGTGTGGATGGGTGGGTAGGTTTGTAAATACGTGGGAGAGGACTGTCACCTACTGAGGGTATAAATTACAGGACAAGACCGTCTGTGACACTGAAATAATCAGAGACTGAGGAAGCTGATTGAATACATCAGCAATAGAAGTCTCCCTTACTGAAGACTAGAGCATCGCTGTAAGATGACACTTCGTTTTAAGACTTTTGTGTTGAATGCTTAGAGAGATGATGAAATGATAAGCAGTTATCGTAGTCATAATTTTTACTTTTCATTTACTTAGACTTATTTCTGTGTGCGTATACAAGTATTATATGTGCATGTTTAATTAATGGATAGGCCTAATATGCGATATATCGTCAAATCGCTATATAATTTTGGCTTGATTGAAAATATTTATTCACAAGACAACGTGATTGTTTTCGTACGATCAAAATGGTTGCATAATAGCAATAGGTCTATTAGCAGTTAATTATGTGTGGAATCCGTTAAATGATTATATTAAGTTCAATGACATTCGTGTGGTATAGGATATACGTTGTAGGCTACATGTCAGATCTCGATCTCAATGATGACAGCTGTTATAGCGTACATTTAATTGTTTACATGTCAATGGGGTCGTAATTAACAGACGAAAACATTACTAATGGACTCTGGAGAGGGACTCCACGAACGACACGTTGGTATACAGTACTAACGAATGTTGATATACAGTAAGTGCTTTAAGTTCAGTGTACTAAACGGTCGAGGCGGAATTCATTCAATTTGTCATGATTCACTGACCGCTATCGAGTCTAGCGCGGTTGGTGAGGTAACGCACTTATGGAACTGTGCTGAACGGAGAGTAGGAAAGGGTCAATTTAATATTCCAGTCGAGGGACACTTCCTCGTGCAAGTAGGCCTTACAGCATCACAGAGCACATAGAGCACACTTTCGCATTCCCCACGAAAATGAGCTTCGAGAAGGTGGACTCATTTCAAAACATTTGCCATAAGTTTATAAATGCTAATTTACAAATGAATCTTGCATGAAAGAAGGCCAACAGTTGCAGTGTAACATTCCCTCAGTGATTGCCTCTCCTCCCTGTTTTACGTGCGCAAACAGATACTGTGTGCATATGGGCCAGGGCAAGTCCACGCGCATCTTGGGCGACCCGGAGGCACTGCCTCGTGGCCGCTTCTCTATCAGCGAAGATGCGAACCCGCACTACTCCTCACAGCAATTTGAAAACGTGGGTCCCCCTGAACCCGTGCCCAATGGTGGACATACCACGGACAGCGTTAGGCCTACAGCAAACAGAGACGAGAGACGACCTTCTATCTATAGCACCATAGATGCCGTGCCGCGTCTGGACTTTTACGCAAACGCCTCGCTGACCGGGCGCCACGTGCGGAGCAGACCCTCCCTGGAGACTCTCCGTAAAGCGTTTGAGGTAAGAATTCATAATGCCATAAATTTGCTCAAATGTGAGAGATTCTTTACGCAGCAGAGCTTTTTATCAGCCCTGTGTAGCTGCTATAGGCCTGTATGTTTGAAGTGTGAGGCACATACAAACTATGTACTGTACTATCTCTGCTCCGTGCATTCGAATGCCACTATATTTGTCAGGGTGGAGAGTCGGGCCCTAACGCCGATGATTCTAGAGTTGGCAGTCTGCCAGTGAACGATGGCCAAGAGGAGACTGGCCCGGACGGGAAATCCGCCAAACCTCCTGTGCGCTTCGGCTGGGTGACTGGTGTTATGGTGAGAGATACACACACACACACACACACACACACACACACACACACACACACACACACACACACACACACACACACACACACACACACACTGACTGTAATTCGGTGACGTATTTCAGATTCGCTGTATGCTGAATATCTGGGGCGTCATTCTTTTCCTTCGCTTGTCCTGGATCACTTCTCAAGCTGGTCTCAGTGAGTTATCACCTAATTCCTCTCTCCGTTTCTCTCTTCCTCTCTCCATTCATTCCTGTCTCCCTTCCTGACTGCATTCACCACCCAATTCTCACTACCGCTCTCAAACTTGACTTGTTATGGTGTACTGTGTATTTCTGTCACACTGAAGCGTTCAAACCTTTCAAACCTGTTGTTAACCTCACATTAGTCGAATAGATACTGTGACTGGTTACTCACACAAACACCTAGATGCTACGCTAACTTCATTTTATTTGTATTTTTTGTTGTTCATTAGTATTTATTAGCATTAGACTGAAAACAAATGTGAGGTTATGATGATGATCTCATAATGACTTTCCCTCTGCTCAGTTCTCACCTGGGTGATCATCTTTATATCCGTCATTGTCACCTCCGTAACAGCCCTCTCTGTCTCTGCAATCTCCACCAATGGGAGAGTTGTGTCAGGTCAGTGACATTATTACAGTATCTCTGCACTATAACTTGGGCCAAGGTTTTTTCCTGACCATTAGACCAGGAAAAATTATGGGCCCTAGTTTTAAGCAATAACTAGGATTTTTGTGCTTTTTTCTGGTCAGTTAAAGTGTCAGGAAAAACTTCAGGCCGTAGTTATTTAATCAACAGCAAAGTCCTGTTCCTGCTCCCTCTCCCTCTCTCTCTCTCTCTCTCTCTCTCTCCCTCTCCTCTCTCTCTCTCTCTCTCTCTCTCTCTCTCTCTCTCTCTCTCTCTCTCGGCCTCTTAACACTATCATATTGATCTAAAGTTACACAGAAGCCCTATGTGATATCAACATGAAAATACAAGATAATTGTAATATTTTTCAATTATTTCAGGGGAATCCACCTATGTTTTAGGTATCAGATTATTCTCCTCTAAAAATCTTTTCTTTTTCATTTGTAAAAAAGTCCCCATGGGTTGCATGGTTGACCATCCTCTGTTGTTCAAAACCTTTTTTCATGGGTGTATACCACTTTTTCATGGGTGTATACCACTTCTTCATGGGTGTATACCACTTTTTCATGATCCGATGCTGTGGTGATTGACTGCAGTCTTACAATAATTATCTACATTTTCAAGGATTTATGCCACTTGCAGAATTCAAGGTGAAGAGTTACAAAGAGGCCCTTTCGGCCTATTCTGAAATAAGTCATTTTAGTTGTCATGTTTGATTTTTGGTAGGTATTTGATCAACCTTTTTTTAAATGACTTAACACATTCCTTTTTACAATATACAAGAGTGTCAATTTCATCATTTCCTTTAGAAGTTGGAAAACTCCAATAGAACTGGTAATTCTAAAGGGCATGAATGGAAGCATACTAGCAATTGTCAGCCCTAAATACTACAAGCCTCTTCTTAGAGTATGCCACCTTAACTATATCTCTGATATATTATTTAAAAAAACAGACCTCTAGCTCACTTAAACCTGTCTCTCTCTTTCTTTGTCTGTCTCTCTCTCTCTCTCCCCTCTCTCATGCTTGTATTCCTTCAATCCACCAGGGGGCGCCTACTTCATAATCTCTCGCACCCTGGGTCCCGAGATGGGAGGGCCCATCGGTGTGGTCTTCTTCTTTGCCAATGCCCTGGCCTGTGCCCTCAACACGGTGGGCTTTGCAGAGACTGTCCGCGACCTCCTCATAGTAATCTATTATCCATGCATAATTTGTATTGACCACTTATGCTTGTGATAATGATTGGTTGATTGATCACTATTTTGTTTGATGTAGGACTTCGATGCGCTCATGGTGGACCCAGTCAATGATGTCCGTATATTGGGTGTGATCACAATCACTCTTCTTCTGCTCATCTCATTGGCTGGAATGGAGTGGGAGGCAAAGGTGCGCCCAGCTCAATCCTCCTCACATCTTTATTAATCACTCTTCAATATTAATACAGTAGATTACAGCTGCCTTTTCCACAGTGAAACCTCTCTCTCCTGTATCCCCCTCTCTCTTCCTCGCCCCTCTCTTATTATTTTTCTCTCTCACTCTCTCTGTTTCACTCTTTCTTTCACTGTCTCTCCCTCGATCTCTCTCTCTCTCTTCTCTCTCTCTCCCTTTCCCTCCCCTCCTCTCAGACCCAGATTCTGTTCTTTATAGTGTTGATGGTGTCCTTCGCCAACTATTTTGTGGGCACAGTGATCCCTGCCACCTCAGATAAGCAAGCCGTGGGTTTCTTCAGCTACCACAGTGAGTATCAGGGTGTTTTCAAATATGTATGTTGCATAATTAAACGTAGAGGCATCTGCACTACTGAAAGTAAAGATGCTTGACAATGATTGATGATAACCTGTACCAGGTGAGATCTTCATGGCCAACCTGCTGCCCGACTGGAGAGGACCTGATGGAAACTTCTTCCAGATGTTCGCCATCTTCTTCCCCTCCGCCATCGGGATCCTGTCAGGGGTCAATATCTCTGGAGACCTGAAGGTAATGGGAGGGAGATGTAGGGAGAGGAAGTAGACACTTAAGTGGAATCCTAACTCGTGTATGTAAATCGAATCATCGCGTACATTTCCCATTGACAGAAATACAAGATTTACGCAAATGTAAATATGTTACGTTTTAATCGCGGAAAATTAGGCATCTCCTTGTAAACAACCACAAACCTGGAGATGTTACATTTCAGTTGACCACTGTGTAGTGCTGTTGTGGCTCTGTGTGTGTTTTGGTGTGATATAGGATCCGGGGACTGCTATCCCCAAAGGAACTCTGATGGCTATTTTCTGGACTACCCTCAGCTATTTAAGTGTCTCTATAACTCTTGGTAAGATACCTGCCCAGTGCTTTCAAAATCTTCTTTCTCTCTCTCTCTCTCTCTCTCTCTCACTCTCACACACTTTTTACCGTCATTTATCATTCATTTATCAGTGATTTGGCTTTACCACGGTTTCTCTTTCTGTCTATCCTACGATATCTCTGCTCTCCGTCCTCCAGCGGCGTGTGTGGTGCGGGACGCCTCAGGGAACCTGAATGACAGTCTAGTGGTGAACTCCTCTGAGGTGTGTGAGGGCCTGGGCTGCAGTCTGGGCTGGAACTTTACACAGTGTGAGGAGAGCCACTCTTGCGCCTTTGGATCGGCCAACAACTTCAAGGTTGTTGCTTCCATCACTGTTATGAGTCACTGTTATTATGAAAAACTGGGTTTTTAGTGGGACACCTATTCCTAGAGGCTGGTTTAGTCCATAGATACAGATGGGTTATGAAGGTTAACTACTACATTGTATGACACATTTATAATATACTGCCCCACAGATACTCAATATGGTGTCAGGCTACGGTCACCTCATCACCGCTGGTTTAGTTGCTGCCAGCCTATCCTCTGCCCTCGCCTTCCTAGTCTCCGCCCCTAAAGTCTTCCAGGTGAGAACCCACACTCCTTTATGGACTCACCTGTGTGAGCTGTACAAGTCAGCTCTAGAACTTATTGGCAACAAAACTTTGACAATGATTTCAAGAAGATCCGGGATAGTAGGTTTAAGGAAAATACAAATCTCAATGTAAAATGCTTGACATTTTTGTCACATGAGATCATCAAATTGTCCTCCGCTCCTCTCTCTCTTCTTCAGTGTTTGTGCAGAGACAACATTTACCCATACATTGGATTATTTGCAAAGGGTTATGGGAAAAATGACGAGCCATATCGGGCCTATATCCTCACCTACCTCATCGCTGTGGCCTTTATTCTTGTTGGTGGGTCTGTACATCCCAGCAGTTCTAATATAACATACTCTATTTCTCAAATATTTTACTATCACACTGCTTTTATTGTAAAGTGCATTATATTGCGGTCAACTGTATGAAATGTGTATACAAATAAAGTTTGACTGATTGATTGTTTGATGGATGGATTTCTTTCTGTATTGATTGATTGATATTGTACACAGGCTGTAGTTCACCTCACTTGTCTGTTTGTCTCTCCTTGTGGTTCTTTCAGCCAAGTTGAACATCATTGCTGCCCTGATCTCCAACTTCTTTCTTTGCTCCTACGCCCTCATCAACATCAGCTGCTTCCACGCCTCCATCACCAATGCCCCTGGTGAGTGAGCCTCTCTCACATACACACACACATGCAAACACACACACACACGCACACGCGCGTGCGCACACACACACACACACACACACACACACACACACACACACACACACACACACACACACACACACACAGACACTCTCTCTCTCTCTCTCTCTCTCTATCTCTTACACACGCACACATGCACACACACACACACACATGCACACACTCTTCTATCACTTACTCCCCAAATATGATTAGGAAAGGGTACTATGACACAAAATCTGTCATTGCCTACTCAATGCATCTGCCTCAATCTGACATGGACCTCTGCTGCCCACCTCAGGCTGGAGGCCGTCATTTCGGTACTACAGTAAGTGGACGGCTCTGTTTGGAGCGGTGATCTCTGTGGTGCTCATGTTCCTGCTGACCTGGTGGGCGGCACTCTTCACCTTCTGTATCATCTTCTTCCTCCTGGGATATGTCACCTACAATAAACCAAGTGAGGCTTTGTCCTGGCTCCGTAGTTGTTATGTGGAAATGCACAATAACGTTTTACGCAACAATCTTGAATGGCTTAATGTTAAAGCCTAATTATGATTTGCTTACATGAAGAGGTTTAGCGATTTATATTATAACTCTCTCTCTTTTTCTCTCTCTTTCTTCTATCTGTCTAACTCTCTCTCTCTCCTTCTCTCTCTCTCTCTCTCTCTCTGCTACTATTACTCTATAGAGGTAAACTGGGGTTCCTCAGTCCAGGCTGGAACCTACAACATGGCTCTGTCCTACTCCGTCTCTCTAGCAGGTGTAGAGGATCACGTCAAGAACTTTAGGTCAGGATAAACATCTGCCTGTCTCAATCCCAGAGAGAATTTACTATAGTATTTACTACAGCATATCCATATCAGGGGAGGTGGGTGGAGGTAGAAATCAGAGGATGTGCTCATTGTAATGCATGGAATGGAATGGTCTGCTGATCTGTCTCTCACCCTTCTATCTTCTGTCTCTTTCAGGCCTCAGTGTTTGGTTCTAACAGGTCCTCCCAACCTGCGACCAGCCCTAGTGGACTTTGTGGGTTCCTTCACTAAGAACATCAGCCTCATGATCTGTGGAGACATCCTCATGGTCAGTAATAACCCACACAGTCTCCTAGCAAAACGTGCATGCAGTAACAATAGTTACAGTAACAATAGTTAGATCCCATCACCAGGACTAAACACTAGACCTGGGGGGACCAGGCTTTCTCCGCTGCAACCCCCACTCTTTGGAACACTCTCCCAAACCACACCAAAGAATCCAGCACGCTCTCCTCCTTCAAATGATCCCTCAAAACCCGTCTTTCTAAACTTGCTATTAATCTTTAACAATTGTTATTGTTGTTTTTACTGACTGTGCTTCTGTTTTATTTATCTATCTATTCTTGTTCTCTTCATGGAATGTAGTGTCTGTGAGTACTGAGAAGTGCTATATAAAATAAATGCATTATTATTATTATTATTATTATTATTATTATTATTATTATTATCTGAACATTACTGTAGTGTGAAATCTGCACATTTCCACAAAGCACTATTAGTCTATGATGTGTTATAGAATGGTCTATGATGTGTTATAGGATGGTCTGTGATGTGTTATAGGATGGTCTGTGATGTGTTATAGGATGGTCTATGATGTGTTATAGGATGGTCTATGATGTGTTATAGGATGGTCTGTGATGTGTTATAGGATGGTCTATGATGTGTTATAGGATGGTCTATGATGTGTTATAGGATGGTCTATGATGTGTTATAGGATGGTCTATGATGTGTTATAGGATGGTCTGTGATGTGTTATAGGATGGTCTATGATGTGTTATAGAATGGTCTGTGATGTGTTATAGGATGGTCTATGATGTGTTATAGGATGGTCTGTGATGTGTTATAGGATGGTCTGTGATGTGTTATAGGATGGTCTATGATGTGTTATAGGATGGTCTGTGATGTGTTATAGGATGGTCTATGATGTGTTATAGGATGGTCTATGATGTGTTATAGGATGGTCTATGATGTGTTATAGGATGGTCTATGATGTGTTATAGGATGGTCTATGATGTGTTATAGGATGGTCTGTGATGTGTTATAGGATGGTCTATGATGTGTTATAGGATGGTCTATGATGTGTTATAGGATGGTCTGTGATGTGTTATAGGATGGTCTATGATGTGTTATAGGATGGTCTATGATGTGTTATAGGATGGTCTATGATGTGTTATAGGATGGTCTATGATGTGTTATAGGATGGTCTATGATGTGTTATAGGATGGTCTGTGATGTGTTATAGGATGGTCTATGATGTGTTATAGGATGGTCTATGATGTGTTATAGGATGGTCTATGATGTGTTATAGGATGGTCTATGATGTGTTATAGGATGGTCTATGATGTGTTATAGGATGGTCTATGATGTGTTATAGGATGGTCTATGATGTGTTATAGGATGGTCTATGATGATTATATTGATTGACCCCTGTGTTGTGATGTCGTCCCTCCTCTCTATACATGTACGTATGTCCATTGTCCTCAGATCCAATCACTCATACAACATGTTTCAACCCCACTGCTTTGTCTTTTCTCTCTTTCTCTCTTTGTGAGACTCTGATCTACAGGGTGATTTCTTCTGTTTTGTTGCCTCTCCTCTCCATGTGCACATGTACATAAACATTTGTAAATCATTTTTTCCTCCACTCTCTCTCCCTCTCTCTCAGGAGGATGACAATGTGGCTATGTTGCAGTGTGGAACAGATAGTTTGGTGAAGTGGTTGAACCGCAGGAAGGTGCGTTCTTTCTACACCCCCGTCAGCGGAGACTGCCTTAGAGCAGGAGCTCGACATCTGATGCAGGTAAGCCTCCTCATCAATCTGACCTCCCTCTATCTAGCCATACATACTAACATCATGCACTACTCCCTTACTACATACTAACATCATGCACTACTCCCTTACTACATACTAACATCATGCACTACTCCCTTACTACATACTAACATCATGCACTACTCCCTTCCTACATACTAACATCATGCACTACTCCCTTACTACATACTAACATCATGCACTACTCCCTTACTACATACTAACATCATGCACTACTCCCTTACTACATACTAACATCATGCACTACTCCCTTACTACATACTAACATCATGCACTACTCCCTTACTACATACTAACATCATGCACTACTCCCTTACTACATACTGCACAGTGCCCTGCGTAAGTGAATAGACATTACACATACAGTATCCTCCCCCTTATCCCATGTTCTTTTACGTTACCCTTATATTTCAGGATGAGCTTCTATCTTGAAATACAGGATGTCTCTTTTTCTGTCCATCCTCCTCCCTTGCTCTTTTTCTTCGTTCTTTTTTGTGATAACTAATTTACCTTTTTTGCCTATGTTACTATTTGAGGAAGGATAGCGCTAAATAACTGTTTTCAGATGACATTGATGTTCTTGCTCTCTTCTATAAGGCCTCAGGTCTGGGTAAACTGAAGCCCAACACTCTCATCATGGGGTTTAAAGCCAACTGGAAGGAGTGCGCCCCCTACAGCTTGGAGGACTACGTCAACACCATATAGTGAGTGCATTGGTCTAAAGCAAATAAGAAAACAATTTAAATTAAATTGAATTGAATTGAAAGATGGAGCAATAGGCTTGGGTCTAAGACACTACTGGTTAACAGTAGTGCAGTATATTCAACAACAATAAGGATAAACTGCTTATAGCATGATATTTCCTGTATTGAATCATTTCTGAACCCAGTTAGAGTAGCCTGTGTATTGCACATCTTTTATAAATTGCACTTCCTCTTGTCCTTCCCCTCTTTCTCTTTTCTCCAGTGACACGTTTGACTCCAACTATGGAGTGTGTCTGCTGAGGATGATGGATGGCCTGGACATATCAGAGGAGATGGATTGTGAAGGTCAGATATCTAGGCTCCAGTGAACAGTTTGTATGGAAATACTGTGTATGGGACATGTGACTAAAGAAAATTAGATTTGTATCTTCCAGTAAACCAAGGATTTGAAGCTGATGAGGCAATAGAGCCGGAGGAAAGTCACAACGCTGATAGAGACTCAGGTGAGAGAACGCACACACACACACACACACACACACACACACACACACACAATCACACACACATACACACACACACACACACACACACACACACACACACACACACACACACACCCTGGGTTTGATGGCTGTCGAATGATGATGATTATATAATATGTTATTTGGTACAGTAGTTTCATCTTTCACAGTAAGGCCCTCTTTCTGTCCTGCCTCCCAGCAGATGCTCACAAGGAACAGAAGGAGCAGAAGGAGCAGAGCTGCACAGTCTTCCAGAACAGACAGGGGAAGAAGACCATAGATGTCTATTGGATATCAGATGATGGAGGTGAGGGGTGGCTATGGTAAATGCTCAGTGGGATGCTTAGGACAGCCCAACTCTGACATGAAATTTAAAATGGTACGGTTAAGGTATGGGTTAAGGTTAAGGTATGGGTTAAGGTTAAGGTATGGGTTAAGGTTAAGGTTAAGGTAAGGGTTAAGGTTAAGGTATGGGTTAAGGTTAAGGTATGGGTTAAGGTTAAGGTTAAGGTAAGGGTTACGGTTAAGGTATGGGTTAAGGTTAAGGTTACGGTACAGGTGAAGGTTGAGGTATGGGTTAAGGTTAAGGTATGGGTTAAGGTTAAGGTAAGGGTTAAGGTTAAGGTTACGGTACAGGTGAAGGTTAAGGTATGGGTTAAGATTAAGGTAAGGGTTAAGGTTAAGGTTACGGTACAGGTGAAGGTTGAGGTATGGGTTAAGGTTATGGTAAGGGTTAAGGTTAAGGTATGGGTTAAGGTTAAGGTAAGGGGTTAGGGTTAAGGTTACGGTACAGGTGAAGGTTAAGGTATGGGTTAAGATTAAGGTATGGGTTAAGGTTAAGGTAAGGGTTAAGGTTAAGGTATGGGTTAAGGTTAAGGTAAGGGTTTGATATGTGTTCGATACCATTCCTCATTCCATTCCATGTACTACAATGAGCCTCTGATTTCTCTCATCACCAGCCTCCCCTGTATCAAAACACCATCTGCTACCTCCAATCTCTCACAATGTGCATTTATTGTGTGTTTTCCGAAAATGCATCCCAAGTCCATCTTTATGAAGGACGATCTGGAAGTATCCAATTCAAATGAGATATTTATTGATTCCACACTTACTCTTCGAACATCCATGGTTGTAATACTATTATTTTTTCCTTCCTGTTTTTTTTTCTTTCTGCAAAGGGCATTGTATTGCATCTGTGTATGAAACATGCTTTACAATTCCACATGTGATGGTAACCCCACCCCCCAGGTCTGACACTCCTGGTGCCCTACCTGTTGTCCAGGAGGAAGCGCTGGCGACAGAGCAAAGTTCGCGTCTTCATCTCGGGAGATCAGCACAGCATGGAGGAGGATCGCAAGGAGTATGTTTCCTTGATATAGCCTGCATAATGAGTGTTTTTCCTTGATATAGCCTGCATAATGAGTGTTTTGCAATTACTAGAGAGCTATTACTATTACTAAAGAGCTGTAATAATGTCACAGAAATTGTGGCAGTTATGTTGCTTTTGTATTGCTGTTCTGTCTTGGCATCCTATCTCTGACAGTATGTAACTATTTACTAATGTGCTAATATAGCACAAACATATTCCATGCACTGATCAATGGTTTCATTGTTTTGTTATCAGGATGATCTCACTACTTCAGAGGTTTCGACTCAACGTCCATGATGTCATCGTTATGACGGACAGCGAGAAACCCCCTCATTCTAAAAGGTGGGTTTCCAAAACGCCCAGACTCTCTCCTTTACACACTGTCATACATTCATAAAACACACACGCACATCCAGACACACACACACACACACACACACGCACACACACACATGCACACACACACACACGCACACACACACACACGCACACATATGAGTACATCACTGCCCTTTGACAACACACATTCCTCTGTGGTATATTGTTGTCCATAATTGTAAAATGAGGGGATATGACAGATGGAAACATCATTGATCGTCATTGACTGGATGTTTTCCACGCTCAGCCTCACAAGGTTTGAAGACATCATCGCCCCCTTCAGGCTGAGAGATGCAGAGCAGGAGCTGAGGAGAGACTGCCCCTGGAAGATATCGAACGAAGAACTTGAGGCCCTCAAACTGAAAGTGTGTGTGTGTGTGTGTGTGTGTGTGTGTGTGTGTGTGTTTGTGTGTGTGTGTGTGTTTGCGTGTGTGTGTGTGTGTGTGTATATGTGTGTGTACGTGTGCGTGTGTGTGTGTTTGTGTGTGTGTGTGTGTTTGCGTGTACGTGTGCGTGTATGTGTGTGTACGTGTGCGTGTCTGTTGTCTGTGCTTTACTCTATTATTGTGTCTATCATCCTTGTTTTTACTTATCTCCTACCCTCCCCTCCTCACTTCTTCCCTTCCCCAGTCGGAGAGGAAGGTGAGACTGAATGAAATAATTTGCAAGAATTCACAACATGCTGCCCTGGTTCTAGTGTGAGTATACACTAAAACTACTTTCATGTACTTTCATTCACATTGAGGCAGTATAGACTAATCTTTTAATTACTATGTTCATGTGTGTAAAGAAAATAGTATTTCAAATAGCCCGATTCTTAACAACCCTCCCTACAGTGTATTTTTGTGTGTACTGTAAATACTATGTCAATGATGTGTAAATAATGCAGCACTGGTATGTAAATATAATAAGCCTACTGTATCTCATATGACAAGGCGCTGTATTGCACAGTAACATATGGCATTGTGGTTATAGGAGTCTGCCAGTGCCCCAGAGAGACTGCCCCAGTGCTCTCTACATGGCATGGCTTGACACCCTGACCTGTGGCCTCCACTGTCCTGCTGTACTCATACGAGGGAACCAGCAGAACGTCCTCACCTTCTACTGCCAGTAACCAATGATAGTCCACCTTCTTTGTGCCAGTAACCAATAACCATCCACCATTTTACTGCAAGTAACAAATAACCACAACCGTCTGCTGCCAGTAACCAATAGCCATCAACCTTGTACTGCTAGTAACCAATAGCAATCAACCTTCTACTGCCAGTAACAGGAGAGATAGACCTAAAACAGGAGAGATAGAACTAAAACTACTCTAGTAAAATGAGTCATTAATAACTGCACCTCCAACCTTGATGCATGTATACACACGCTTAGCTGATAACTGCTATCGTGTGAAGGCACATGTATCCCTGTAAGTGACTGGCCTGGTTACTGTATAAAGCCCATTGCTATCATGTTAATCCAAGTTATCACTGCCATCAACCAAGCCAGTCTCATTGTAACTTAGGATAATACCTTTGAATGATTATAACTTTATAATTTAAAAACAAAGAACATGATGATGATGTACATATTCATATTATCATGCAGTGGAGGTACTCTGTGGTGACAGTTCTATTATTACTGGCTTGACAATCAGCAATCAGATATTTCAAATATACTTTTCTGAATGATTTGTATTTTTCACATTGAAAACTAGAGTACACAAAATGATTTATCTTTTTATTTTGACTAATACGTACAATACATGTAGGCTTATATGTTGTATTTTGATCAATGTACAATCATTATTTAGTTTAGTTATGATGGATATATTAAACATGATCACAATTAAGATAATATTTTATTATATTTACATATCTTATATTAAAATGAATAAAAGTGCCTTATTTCTAAAGAAGTATGATTTTCTTCCCTTCTTACACAATGAGATCATAATGCTTATGGCGATGGAAGATTTGTATGATGGATAATGACATTGTTACACAGCAAGCCTGCTGCTTCCATATCTGTAGGTGCTTTGTTTGGTGGGACGGGAGACACTGATCTGGAGCCAGGCCAATAATGCACTGCTTGTTACTCAAGAACGTCAGCGGAACCAAATGACGGCGCTCAGAGATGGTGGGGGTTTAGCCCGAAGGCGTATTTAATTATAGAGGGGGGGAAAAGGGGTAGGGGAGAGAAGGATAATCCAAAAGAGTAGTCGTGGGTAGTGATGGCAGTTTGACACTGAAGCTTCGATACGTGCTTCAAACACTGACCAACAATTTTATCGAAGCACTGCTTCGAAGCTTGCTTTGGTGCGAAAAAAATCACGTGACATATGACGTCCGAAGCAGCAACTGCTTCGTTGCCTGAATGAATCACCTGACTGGTTCGCGGTCCAATCAGGTGATTCACTGGCACTGCCTCGTCTCGATTCTGACAGGTGAAAGGATGCGACAGTTTTGAATTTGAGTGCCTCAACACTTTATAACCGCTCTAAACAATGCACAATTTGTGGATTGTCGTAGTAGGTGCGTTGTTGCTGTTGAGTTGTTGGTATTGCGTTTGTATTCTCTGAGTGTTCTTCTTGTAATCTTTGAGTGTAACTCCCTTGGCGGAATTGCTAACGGGCCTTTCACAGGGTCGTTACAATACTTTAAATCCAAGGGTGATCAAAGCAAAGATGCTTCAGAACAAAAGATCTTTTCTACAAAAGTAAAGTAGTTTCTCCAACACTGCTCATTGAGGTGTGTGTGTGTGTGTGTGTGTGTGTGTGTTCGTGCGTGCGTGTAATTAAAAGCCTCCTGTCCACCAACTAGCCTGCCTAATTTGACTGCAGCCTTGCACTTCGCCAGGAGAGGTCACTGTAACTGAAGCTTCGAGTAATGAACCCATTTTCGAAACAATTGGCCCAAGTGGTTCAGTGCTTCACAAAAGCTTCATTTGCCCATCACTAGTCGTGGGTGGGTCCAGGGTTCGGCAGGCAGGCGGGTAGTCGGATGAGCAGGGGTTCGGCAGGCAGTCAGACGAGCAGATGGTCGGGAAGCCGGGAGGTCCAGTAGTCGGGGAGGGGGCTCGGTCCGTGGAAGGGTCGACGAGGGGAAACACCAGGGAGGACGGGGTATCTAGATGTGGACACAAGGGAACGCGGTGACAACACAAACAAACACAGGATACTCGAGAGAGGTAATCCAGGGCTAGAAGCGTAAGGAATACTCAAAGGGTTACTTTGGGACGCAGTACGATCTGGCACTGGAGAGAAGATCAGGCAGGGTTTATGTAGGGTGCTGATTGGGGATCGGGTCCAGGTGCGCTGTCGACTGGGAAGACGCTCCAGTGATGACCACTGCGGGCTTGAGGTGTTGCCAGACGGTTGGTTAGGAGGGGGAACCATAACACTGCTTTCCATATTGAAATGCTCTTTTCCGCTACTGAAGGAGTCCATTGAATTTGACATGACCAGTGAATTTGCATGTAGCCCCAAAAAACTGAGACTGACGTGTTATGATGCCTAACTTGCATATCCCAAAAATATTATGTATTTATAGTATTAAGTATGAGTATTTTCTATCAATAATGTACTGAATTGACTGTTTCTCATAAGTACAGGTTATTATGTTCTATTCAAAGCTTCTTTATTGGGCCCATATGATTGTTTGATTACAGTATATGACACAGACTTTCCTTACATTATCTCTATCCTTATCCTGAATAATTGTAATTGAATTATCATAAATATTTACCTCCTGAATTAGATGATTTTAGAATAATACATATATGAGCATCTTTTTCAGTCTAAATATGATAATCAGTGTGTGATGAGGAAGTCATGGTAGCCTGAGGTACAGGTTGGACACTGCTTCCTACCACAACTGCCATGAGAGTGTTAAGCTTTTTCTCAATTGTTAGGAACACGACTCCTCATGCCTCTCCTCCTCCTCCTCATTTTTAAATATACTTGATTTCGGAGACATACAGACTTAATTTACAATATATTGTGTCTTAGTCCTCATCCTAAATAAATGTAATTGAATAATCGTAATTGTACACCACCTGAATTAGATAATTGTGCAATAATACATACATTTCACTCAGTCTATGTTATAATCAGGGGATGATTAGGAAGTCATGATGAGGGACAGGTTGGGGGTTGAGATCTACCATGATATCAGAAGGTCGATTTAATGTCTCATCTGAGGGATGGAATCTTATTCAGGACAGTGCAGAGCACTGGAGCAAATCTAGGGTCTAATTACTGTAAACCTAGAGTCTATGACCCTTTCTCAATTGTTAGAAACTCGATTCCTTGCGCCATCTCCTCCGTCCTCCACTCGCTTGTTAAAAAAGCATTAGAGAACAATATCTAAGGGGAGCAACCAAGAACTTCTCCGCTCATTGAACATTCTGGGGCCCTAGGTGGCCGCATATTCGGCCCTGGCTAAAAGTCACATTGAATATGGTGATGGATGATGTTTGAAATGCATATCGTACTTTGCATCTGTTTTGCACCAGATGAATTTGCATTGTGCCACATGTTATGCTTTGACTGGTGTATCCATAAAGTAAGGAGACAGAAAGACTATAGAGTCACACACAGGGAGACAAAGGAGAGAGGACTCCCAACTGACACAGAGTGAGAGAGAGATACAGAGTTGTGAGTAATACCTCTTTGTTTGTTTCTCCTTTACTCATCTTGCATAGTGGGAGATCATAGAGAACGTCTTTGAGACAATTGAATTCTGTTTCTGAGCATTTGGACAACATATTGCTCTGAATAATTATTGAAGTGATTAAAATGGAATAAACAAGTTGACTATCATTTTTAAAGATTTTTATTTTTTATTTTTTATTTTTTTATCTTTGGTGTTAAATCCGCAATCAGATGCGGACCAGAGTACTGTATTTTTCAATATTTCAAACTCGATTCCTCATATCCTCTCCTCTGTCCTCCACTCACTTTCTTTCTCAAAAAGCATTGGAGAGAATATTTTAGGGGGGGAACGGAATCTAGATATTCTCCCCCAATGCGGTTTGAGTAGGAAATGAGTGTAGGACGGACAGTTTATTTTGCATATTTGACTGTATAGCACCCTCTATAGCATGTGTCTCACTTTGTTTTTACATGTTCATCATGGGTGTTATAAAAAATCCTTTCTCACAGTTGTCCAAATACTTACATTGTCTTGTAGCTCTAATTATGTAAACGACGATGATGTCAGGAGTACATTCAAAAGTGTTTCTGTTTGAAAACCACATGTAGCCATCTCTCAACTGCTGTAGGCTACATTTATGACTTTTGAATGGTAATGTCAAGCTGACATTTATAATTTTATCAAACTATTGTGATTGAACAGCAGCACTGTTGAACTTTTCATTTCATATTTACTTACAGGAAACAGCCCTAAACAGCCTAAATCAAGCCCCAACCACTAGTCATGCAGTGGGATCTATTTCTCTCCTCTGTAGGCATACTAGGTAAGTGTCTTAAAGTATTAGTATCTAGTGTGCCTCTACAGTATATACATACATATACATGTGATCTTTTGACTTCTAATGTTGCTGTACCTCATATAGATATAAAACACTTCCACTACTGCCCCTCCACCACTTCTGCCATTTATTTTTGTACACCTTTATTACCTTTTCAACCATGCCTCCACAACTATTATTACCATTGCAGATTATAAATGATGATATACTGTGGGCCTACTAAATCAAGATAGTTTTACCCTAATACATCACTATGGTAACATTTTCACAGGAGTCGTTCTCTCAGCCCAGGCAGACAGTGCCCCACCAGGTGAGAATGAAGACAGTACCATCTTAGAGGTTGTTGATGTTCCAGTTCACATGAATATTTTGTTGATGTTCCAGTTCACATGAATATTCTGATTCCTGTGAGATATATATATTTTTTTGGTTGTCTGATCTACCAACTGACTCAAACATGTTGTATGAATGAATGAATGAATGAATGAATGAATGAATTAACAGATTTATTTTCGTCACATGCCACCAGCTTGGCCCATCCCTTATGGGATTATATGAGACACTCAAAGACTGTATATCCATAAGAGGTAACACTTTACATTAAGGTACCCTTTGTTTGTGAAGGGTTTGCGAATGGGTGATAATTAGTTAAAACATAATTTATAACCAATTAATTATTCAATTATAAACAATTTATAAACTGTTTTAACTAATTAATTTAGATCACTTGGTGCTTGCCAAATAGGAAGCTTGCAATCAGCAACATTATTTTCAATGGATGCATAGTGGTTGGACAGTTGGAAAATTGTATTTGCTAGTTTTTACACCGTAGTTGTGTAATTGTGGGTGTAATTACTCTTAAAGAATGTACCTCTATCCTATCATTATATACCCTCATCAGATATGGTAGCAACCAAGACCCTCCACTTCTAAGAACAATAACTAGAAAAAGAAGTTCCAGAAGAGACTTGCAATTTGTGGACTTGCAAATTCTTATTTTGGTAGTGGTTGGTTGGTTGGTTGGTCAGATGGATGAATGATAGATGAGAGAGGGGAGGTGTAGATATATCAATACAGTTAAGAGGTTATTCAGTATGAGTTATACTGAGTGAAGCAGTAGTGACTGGTGAAAGGAAGAAAGGATGATGACTAGGTAGTGGAAAGAAAGTGAGATAGTAGGATGGACAGGTGGATAGAAGATGGTCAGATAGCCAGATAGATGAGAAAAGGTTAGAGGATATATATATATATATATATATATATACAGTGGGGGAAATAATTATTTGATCCCCTGCTGATTTTGTTAGTTTGCCCGATTACAAAGAAATGAGCGGTCTATCATTTTTATGGTACTTTTAGTTTAACAAATAGAGACAGAATATCAACAAAGAAGAAAAAACACATTATATAAAGTTATAAATTAATTTGCAATAATTATTTGATATGGAGCTCCAGGCCGAGGGCGATTGATGGTTATTTTGTATTTCTTCCATTTTCTGGAATGGAATGGGCTACAAGACCATCAGCAAGAAGCTTGGTGAGAAGGAGACAACTGTTGGTGCAATTATTAGAAAATGGAAGAAATACAAAATAACCATCAATCGCCCTCGGCCTGGAGCTCCATATCAAAGAATTATTTCCCCCACTGTATATATAAGATAGATAGATTGATTGATTGATTGATAAATAGATTGTTGCTACCTGATCTGAGAACATTGCATTAAAAGGTCTTCAGAACAACCTGGATTCTCTGACACCCTTGTCAGTGGGACGATCCAATTTAGTGATTTTCTGTATGATTTCTGCATTAAGACTAAAGACGTCTCTCTGTGTCACTCTAGTTAACGTGGCATTGAAAGGAATTGCCACTATCCATCCAATCGAAGTGGATTCCTTGCTGGCAGCTGACAAGGCTATTGACGATAATAAAACATCCTGCTCCTCCACATTTAACCTGCTTGGTGTAGCCTGGTGGAGAGTGGACCTGCAGGATGTGTACAGAGTCACTAATGTGTCCATCACCTATCGTGACAACCTTAATGATGCTGAGATTCGTATTGGTAACTCACCAAACTACATCAACAACTCCAGGTGATTCATAAAGTGATGGAGAGGAAATAGCCTAATAGTCTAATAACTGTTGATAATTAATTACTTGGAATTACTATTTCAAAGTAATACTTTAATAACATTGAGGCACCACTAATGATTTTGTTGCGCAGAGATCATTAAGTTAAACTCTGAATTGTTCTTTTTACAGAATAATTATGTCAGTCTTATATCAATAATCTGTAGGATGTTTGATGACTAGATATCTTAGTCAAATATTTTATTGTTCAACAGAACCAGACAGACAGACAGACAGATCAGAACCGGTCCCCCACATTTAAACCAACAGTGGCCAGTCACTACAGGAACATATCGAGGTCAGATATCACATCCCAGAGCAGGCCCATGAGCAAAGTGCCAACTCTCACCCAGAACTGCTCCTACACATTTAGTTAAAAATGTCTCAGTAACTACAGGAACATATCAGGGCCAGAGAGCACATCACAGTGCTGGCCCATAAGCAAAATGCTTCATGTTGCGATAGAATGTTCACCCGAAGGGGGGGCTGTGTTGCATATCACATGTTAAACAAGCAATTCTGGTGACTTTTGACGGGAGAATAACGTAGTATGAGTGAAAAGCATGAAATGATCGGATCTCAGGTTTATGACACAAGGCCTATAAACAGCTCTGATAAGCGTTGCATATATTTGTAAATCCCAACTCATCCAATCATGCGCTGCAATCTACAGTAGCATGCACTACAGAATTGCTTGTTTAACATGTGATACACAACACAGCACCCCCTTCACCCCCCCTTCACCCCCCCCGCAACATTTTAAGCAGCACTCCCCTCTCTGTAGACCTCTCACATAAATTTGTCGGATATCCAATACAGGCAAAATGTAAGATAAAGTTAAACTACCTACCGAGGCTATGACAAAGATAATGGTTTGCCTTATCAGATAGATTAGCAAAATCAAGTTTATTATAGCAGCTCATGAATTGCAAAGATGAAGAGTGAAAATTGTTTAATATCAGGTTATTTTAATGAGGACCGAGCAATGGGACCAACTCTTCCCTACTCTCATACTGTCATCATGCATTCTCTCACAGCGCAGAGAAACAAGGGGAAATGTTTTAGCGCAGTCTGACATGAATAAGCCCGAGTTTTAATATATTTAATATATAATATTGACTATCGTATGAAGTTAGTAATTTTCATGCGAGACAGGAGTAAGAATGTTGGGTTTCAGTGGGATTGAAACTGGATAACAAAAGTAGCCTACAGTTGTTATCATTAAAACGGACGTTTACCCCTGCAGGTATCAGTTGAACGTGGCATTCGGGGCATTTTACAGGGTCCCATAGTGAGGGGTCGAACCCAGTCAACTGAAAGAGAACTAAAGGTTATGGTTATGAGGGAGGGAGACCCCTCCTCAATGCCCCTCTTCCATGGCCCATGAAGAGAAGGTTCGCAGAATGACAGGGAGCATGTTTGTGACTGCGTATATGCGTTCAGCACTAGGCGGGGCTACCATACCAGGCGTGATTGAAAAGTGCTTCAGTGAATAGGAACATGCAGTCCCATAGTGAGGGATCTCCCTCATCTTCTTCAGAGAACCTGGGTTATAACCATAACCTCTAGTTTTTTTTTTACTATTCATTTGTGGATATTATTTTGCATCTTGAAATCTTATACCATCTTGACTTTAGTTTCTCCCCCCCCCCCCCCCCCCCCCCCCCCCCTCTCTCTCTCTCTCTCTCTCTCTCTCTCTCCTCTCTCTCTCTCTCTCTCTCTCTCTCTTTCTCTCTCTCTCTCTCTCTCTCTCTCTCTCTCAGATGTGCTGTCAACATAACCATCAACACGCAAGGAAGGAAGACCAACACCTTCCAGTGTAATAACATGGAGGGTCGCTACGTCATAATTATATCCCAAACTTCTCTTATTCTGTGTGAAGTGGAGGTATTTGGTGCTTCTGCAGGTAATGTGAACTTGTCATCTAAGGCTAAACACTAGATTAGATTAGATTAGATTAGATTAGATTCAACTTTATTGTCATTGTGCAGAGTACAAGTACAGAGACAACGAAATGCAGTTAGCGTCTAACCAGAAGTGCAAAATAGCAGAAAGTGCAATGAACAGTATATACAGGTAGTGCAATATATGAGCAGTAAGTAGTGCAGTATAGTATAAGTAGTGCAGTGTAAGCAGTATATGAGTAAGCAGTAGCATTATAAGCAGAATAAATAGGTTACAGTATGAACAGTGTAGCAGCATATGAGCTGTATAGGTAATGCAGTCAAGCAGTATATATGTATTACAGTAACATAAGGTAGATAGCAGAATAAATATAAATATGGAATGCCGTATGAACAGTATAAACAGGTATGTACAGATATGTGCAGTGTATTAACAGTAGTATTAAAGAAAATATAGGGATATGTGCATCTTTAGCACTATCTTTAGATATGAATGTGTGGAACACAATTGTTTGCTCAAATCTCTGTTTGTTTGGCTCTACTGTATGTATATCTATATCTGTATCTATATGTTGTAATACACCCCGTCTTATATCATTGAGAACACCTTGTGGGCCTAAATTTAGACTAGTTCTGGACTAAATACTTAATATCCATTGAGAGTGCTTTCTATAGGCTTAGTAGGCTTAATCTTCACTATAGCAGTGTAACTCTAAAGACTTAGATGCCTCATGTAAACTCTTTATAGCTACTATTAATGGTGTAAAGGACACATTCATAGAGAAAACTGTAACATACCCTGGCTGAAAGAGCAACTGTGGAGTCAAATGAAGAAAAGAGACTTTACCCTGAAAACTGTTTTCAAGTACTGACATGAGGATTTTTAAGGATCTGTGCAATAAAATAGTGAACAAATAAAAAAAAAAAACTAAAGGCAACTTTTTAGTGATCTTACCAAAGAAAATAGTCAACTTCTATGGAAAGTTCTCAGCACAACAGGGAACCTTAACTCAAAATGAAGATAAAATTGCCTCAGCATTTAACAATTATTATTATTATTCAGTTGAGAACCTATTTCAAGTAATCTCAGACTAAAAGGCCTTGAAACAGAACTCCCTATTTTTGCGCACAGAGAGGACGGAACCTAAAGGACATGTAACTATCATCAGACATCATAAAGACAATGTGTAAAAGGTCCTCCACAGTTGGCAACACGCCTTGTTTCAACTGTGCGCTCTGTAACAACAAGCATCGATCCTTCGATAAATAATGACTTTGAATTTGTGTATCTCTCATTGTGATATAGCTAAATATAGCCTAGGAGATATTCTGTAATTCATGCAAGGAGGTAATCTATCTAGCAAGCTGATTAAGTAAGGCTCTGCAATCATAAACCATTCACTCTCTCATTTTAATTTGAGTAATTATTTGGAGGGAATACCAATACTGTCAGCAATGTCAGTCATTTATACCGACAGAAGGATGGATCTTTTCAAACATCCTTCACAGCTCTTGTCACCATCTTGTAGTGGCTTTCGGGCAGCAATTCACACGTCTTCACAACTTGTGTCTACCGCAGCAGCGGCATTGAAGTAGTCCACCGTTGTGATGGCAATATGAACCTTTCAAACACTGACCTACAGTATGCGGGTAAAACCGAACGGCACGTCACTTCACTGAGTTCAATCACTCTGTGTCGCCCTTTAAGTTTATAGGAAAAGTACAGGCACCAAAAAGAGGAGGGGATGTGTTAGGGTTGGTAGGTAGTGCGATGGACCCAAGTGCGGAGAGATACTCAGACACAGCGTAAATACTTGAAGCGGGGGTTTTAATACAAAAGAGGGGAATGGGGTACAAACCAACACGGGGACCAAACGGCAAAACAAAGGTGGAGAAGACAAGCTCCGCTAAAATAAGGTACACACTTAACAAGTGGAATACGTGGTTATCACGGGGACTAACGATACGGACAGACAGGGAGAATCTCGGACGAAGACATGGGGAACACACAGGCTAGTTATACAAACAGGGGACAGAACACACAGGTGATATGATTCAGGGTATATTGGGAGGCACTGACCCGTATAGCCAGAGGGGGGCGCCAGAGTCACCAGACAGCAACCTCAGGCGTGACAGGGATGTAGACTTTATGCTTCTCAGAAGAGTGGCATGTTGGATATACACCCTTGGCACCATGGCCCCCAATGGGTTAAATGAGGACTTTGACCTGCTCCCCTATCTATAATGGTAATTCCTTTCCCCCTTTTTGTGAATCCTCCCAGTATAAACTATGTGCAAAGACATTGCGATTCCAACTGTGAGATAGGATTTAGGGACATTTTAAACTCTGATTATATTGTCTATTGTTGTATATTTGTACTTTTGTATTTTTTTATAATGTGTTATATTGCAGTATTGTATCGATGTATTGATGTTTCCTGCCCAGGGACTACAGATTAGCTATCTAACTAATTCTGGTGCAATGACATGGACCAGTACATGGTCCCTCACAAATCCCCTAACACCTTACATTACCAGAACTTTGAATAAAAGTTCCCCTTTCTCTAATACTGTGACTGCTGATGGCACTTGTTCTTATCAAAGGTTTTACTTACGTACTGACTGATGTATAGTTGATTAACTTACTGAGACAAATGTACTTATTGTAAGTTGCTTTGGATAAAAGTGTCTGCTAAATGACTTAAATGTAAATGTAAATAAACTGGTCCTACAACTTTCACTGGATGCTCTGATTAAAGTATAACAAACTCAACCTCCCCAGATAAGCTAATTCTGGTCCGAGAGAACAAATCCTGGATAGAAGCCCTGGACTACTGCAGAAAGAACCATTCGGACCTGGTCTCTGTCCACAATGAAGACATCCAGCACTTGGTCGAGGCCAAAGCCAATACTGCCTCCACTTCTCACATTTGGCTGGGCCTGTGCCGCACCTGTCCCCAGGACTTCTGGTACTGGGTCAGTGGAGAGTTCATCTGCTACCAGAACTGGGCCCTGGGCAACTGGAGTGGTGGGACGGAGTGTGGGAGAAGAGGGGCGGTGGTGAGAGGAGGAGAATATCAGTGGGTCAGTCTGCATGAGACCGAGGAACTCAACTTCATCTGCAGCAATTGAAGGTCAGTTTGGGGAAATCATTTCATGGGCTCTTATTTGTATATGTTTTAACCCCGTTCAGTATTTCATTAAAATTAAACTTTTTAAAATTGTATTTTTAAATTTCAGAGTACTAGAATCTGGATCCACATCTTTAAGCTGTTGGAGTCTCAGGCGTCAAGTCAGCATTTTTTTTGATTTATAGATTAGAACTACTACTAATTTATTACAGTATGTGTTAGTGTTGTGTGTGGCACGTTCTTAACTTTATTTGTGTTTGAGGATTCAGTTAAAAATAATTTGATTATTTGAATTATAATTAATAAATGTTTTATTAGATTTTTAATCAGATGTAGTCTAGCCATCTCTAGATCAATCTTAAGACTTCAGAAAATGTAAGGATTTAGGTGATTTTCTATCGCATAGATGAACTGTCTGTTTTTCATTTTCAATAAAAATATTTTAAAAGATCTAATAAAGTAATACTGTATTCAATTCAAATGCTTTATTGGCTGATATTTTTGTTTGTTTGTTTACAATGAAAACATCAGTCATTATCTAGGCATATTTGTGTACAGCTGGTAGCTAGTGTTTCAGTGTGTCCATAACCAACAAACAGCTTTTTAAATGCTCTGGCATAATCCCTCTTCTTGTTCTTACAGAGGACATCATGTCAGATGGGGTTTATAATAGACAATATGGTGCCAGGTAAAGTGCACTCTATAATTATGTTGAATAGAGAATTTGTTTTCAAGGTAGAGTTGCTTGTGGAAACACTGATCTTCAGACAGATTAGGAAATGTTGCGTGAAGAGTTTTGTTGTGAAATGTATTACTTTAATTAGCCTGACTTGCCCGGTGTTTATCAACAAAAACTTAGTGTTGAAAATGCTGTATTTCTATCCATTCTTTTCCTTGTGTACTTGGCTCACATGGAAAATCAACTAGACTTGATTACTGTAAGTGGAATGTTAAGGTAAATAAATACACAAGCAGAGATCAACATTGTTGTTAACCCTTCATGGTTTGCTGAAACTCTGAAACTCATGACCTACATTGATCTATCTACTCACTCCAAATGTAGTTCGGGACACCAAAATGCAGTTTCTAGCTGTTCAGTTAGAAAAAAGGATTCCTCCTGACCTGTACATGGGTTGTGCAAAACATATGCATAACATATTGTAACATATGATACAAAAAAACCACCCTGGCTAAGGCCCTGCTTGTCACAGCCTGGCAGCCTTACCAGATACTTTTTTTTTTTATGCCACAGAGACAAACATGCTTTGTCATCCGGTATCTGTTGTCACCCTGTGACACATGAGGTGTGGCAGGACTGTGTGGGCGTTGATTTATGTGGTGATAGACGTGGTGGAATGGCACTTCCTCTACACCATTTGATGATCAACTTGATGAAACCAAACTGGTAAGCCATACTGTAGTTTTTATGCTGTCTTACTATTACTGCAAACATTTGGACTATTTCTCAAGACAGCAGCAGGGGAGAACAATGTTCAGACAAATCTCAGACATAGATACATATGAATTACAAAGAAATGACAGACATACTTGTGAGGGACTGAATAATTCACCTGAATACTGAGTGCTATTGGTCATTGATAACATTTTAGGGTTGGTAACAATTAAAAATCAGTATTTTAATATTTCTCTCTCTCTCTCTCTCTCTCTCTCTCTCTTGCACATAAACACTATGTAGACTGGCTCAACATGAGAATGTTTGGTTTTCTCTATGTCCTTCTGTCTCTGAGTATGGTCAGAGTGAAGGCTTTCTCTGGAGGGGCCACCGATGCCTCCTGTGGCTCACTGATACCTGGGGGGATTCATGGAATAATTCAGCAGCCCTCAACATCACCGTACACGATCATCATCAGCCAGAACACCTATCAACCTGGGGAAACCATCCGTGGTGAGTCACCTTGAGTTATCTAAGATGGCGTTTGGAACCCTGGTTTGGATGTTACTACATGTGTTTTCCTGCCAACTACCTGGACCTCACATTGCTGAGGTATGGTGCTAGGCTAAGGTATATACAGTAGCCTATAACTACAGTATACTGAAACGTTTTTCTGTTGTAATGTTTTTTAATCTGCCCCCCCCATCTCTCTCTACAAGTGACTCTGTCAGGAAGCATTGTCCCCTTTAGAGGATTTCTGCTTGAGGCTCAGGAGGACGGAGGGAATACAGCTGTAGGAACTTTCACTCTGGTTTCCAGTGGAACTGCTTTTGTGGCATGTAATGGGAAAGCGGTGGGTAACAGAACAGCAGAGGATATTTCTCCATCACCTTAGTCATAGCAAATTTGAATATGGCTTCATTGTTAATATCTAACAAGAAATTTCCAAAAGCAATGGACAATATAAAATAGACAATATAAAATAATACATACAGTGTTTTTCAATGGTTTTGGACAAGCTGCAATAATATGTTAGGCTATCTTCATCTGCACTAAAATAAAGTTTACAGTGAGACAGCAGTCTAAATTATGTCAGGATTGTAATTATTTGAGGAAATCCAAGATACTGCCTGCATCCTTTTCTTCACTCTTTTCCTGAAGTGTGCACTTGTGCACTTTCCCACATGGATTGAAAAGCATAGGATTGGTCTAAACATAGGCTTTTACACTTTTAATAGGATGCATATGCAATGTCAAATAAATCTGGGCAGTAATTTCTCTGCTGACTGGGGAGTGCTTCCCCAGTATGATAATTTCATGGGTCTTAACAGAGGAAGCCTGCATAAAACATGGATTCAAAACTTAATTTCAATTTTAAACCATCATTAGTTTATAGACAACATGGGTGTGAACATACAACATACAACATTGGTGTTAAAATTCTAATATATGTACTTACATTTTTTCCCACTCTTGAAAACTGTATATGTCAATTACCCAGATATAAAACAATACAATAGTAGCCCTACTTTGCTGTCTGATCGGTAGAACTAATATGGCTATCAAATTCCTTACTTACATGACAGGGTATACTGTAAGGGCTCGAAGTTGTTTCTAGAATGGGTTGTTGTTTAGCTTGAGAGATATTTCAAATTTGTTCAAGATTTACTTTCCTTTCTTTTTTACTGAACCATGAAGAGATCTGCGCTGACACAAAGCCGTCGTTTAGAGGAAAGGTCAATACAAGCCAACTGGACAGCTCCTGTGTCAGACTCCCTGGGAAACATCACATTCAAGTAAGGCTCTGCAAAAGCAAAGCTTTCACAAACAAACATTCATTCTCTTCATGAACTGATATCACACGAAAAACACTTAGGTCAGAAATGCTTGAAAAGTAATATAATTATTTGTTTCTTTTGAAGGGCAACATTTTTTTTTAATTTTTTTACATTTTGGATAGCAGTGCCTAGCATGACAGTAAACCGAGCTGGCACTCCTCCTACCACCATCACTATTACTACCAGTCCTACCACTACTACTACTAGTCCTACCACTACTACTACTACTAGTCCTACCATTACTAGTCCTACCACCATCACAATTACTACCAGTCCTACTACTACTACTACTACTAGTCCTACCACTATTACTACTACTACTACCAGTCCTACTACTACTACTAGTCCTACCACCACTACTACTACTACTAGTCCTACCACTACTACTACTACTACTACTAGTCCTACCACTACTACTACTACTACTACTACTAGTCCTACCACTACTACTACTACTAGTCCTACCACTACTACTACTACTACTAGTCCTACCACCACTACTACTACTACTAGTCCTACCACTACTACTACTACTACTACTACTACTAGTCCTACCACTACTACTACTACTACTAGTCCTACCACTACTACTACTACTACTAGTCCTACCACCACTACTACTACTACTAGTCCTACCACTACTACTACTACTACTAGTCCTACCACTACTACTACTACTACTAGGGCAAAACCACTTTTTAATGACCTTAATGCAGTTTCGATAGCAGTGCCTAGCTTGACAGTAAACCTAGCTGGCACTCCTCCTACCACCATCACTATTACTACCAGTCCTACCACTACTACTACTAGTCCTACCACTACCAGTCCTAACACTAATACTCCAGTAATACTCCAAAAATGTCCAACTGACAGTCCCTTCATCCTACAAAAACTCGTAAGTAACCACCTCAGAAACTGAGACTGACACAAACAGACAAACACACACACAGTCATGCATCCACCCACCCACCCACCCACCCACACACACATGCACACACACACACACACACACACACACACACACACACACACACACACACACAAACACACACACACACACACACACACACACACACACACACACACACACACACACACACACACACACACCACACAAGCATCCACCTCTTTCCCAATGCAGGTGATTCAAATATGTACAGTAGAACCAAAGTGCTTTTCCATCTCCAAGGGGCCATTCTGTATGGTGTGGGGTCAGCTTTTGTTTTTTTTGGTTCAATTACTTGGTTTGAAAAATGTATTAAAAATACTAATTGTAATGTAATTACATGTAATGTAAATGTTTTTCACCAACAGTGTATAGAATGTCGATGTGATGATCCTGAGCCCTGCCTCTTCAGCAATAACACCAGCTGTCTCAGGGTCAACATAATGGGTCGCAGGATAGAGATGAATGTGTCAATGAACAGCACCAACATTCTAAACAAATACCTGGGCATCATCTCTGACATACCATCCAATCAGAGCATGGTAACATAATGCTTTTCCACCAAAGCCAGACCCTTTCGGGTTTCACCTATGATAAACGATAACAAATACAACGTTAATTTATATAGCGGTCCATAGCTCAAGGCACTTTATACATAGATAAGGTGACATTTTTACTGTATGTTTACAATACCTCTGTATTGTGCATAGAATATTATTTACAGTAATACAGTATTGTACAATTTAACTTCCAAATTAGACATTTGTGAAAGCATTTCCCTATTCTATATTGTATGTGTGTGTCGTTGCAGGCTATCCCTGAATCTCTTGTTCATTTTTCTTTTCTTCTGTTTTTAGGGGTATGAGTCAATTATTTTTCTGTTCAATGGAACTATATCAGTACAAAGTGCTGTGTACAATAGAACATTCAATCACAGAACAACACTACAGGTACACTCATTTCATTTTTCCTCTTATTCTGTATATATTTTTCAATGGTTACATTTACCAAATCACTTATATATAAGTGGATTGAAGAAGAGGTATGCTGGTCCTTAATGCACTTCTGCGATTAACTATTTAAATTATTTTACTTTTCTTAGGTACACGAAGAGAGCCCGGATCTGGCTTTAAACATTACAACAGTCTCACAATTCAGCTTCATCGTTCCTGTTGATATTAAGAACCTCACACGTGAGAGCAACTTACAATAAATACAAGAACATTATTTTACCTATGAGAAAGAGTATTTTATAGAGTGGTAGGCAAAAGTAATTTGTGCAATGACTCCCTTAAAGATTCTCCAAATCTGTGTTTTGATCATAGGCCAGGGCTAAGCCACTGTCATATAATCATATTTATCACATGAACTTTATTTGTAAAATACACAACTGTAACCCCTGTCCAGGTCTCGCTTTAAAATAAGATTTGATCTAACTGAGACTAAAACATAAACATAAAAAATAAGGAAACATATGTTTTGACTGCTCACACAGGGAGATCAAAGCAATTTGCCCGTGGTTTCATCAGGAATGGTAAGGAACTGCATTAACATTTTACATTAACATTAGACATTCTACATTAACATTCTACATTTTGCATTAACATTCTACCTATTCTGGGCCCGGAGCTTTCCCTGATCATATGACCTGACCAGGAAACATTACAAGCTCTAGTTAAAGTCAATATTGTCACGAATCAGAGACCCAACTCAAATGCAGACTTGCAGTTAAGTGTAAAGCAAGTGGATTTAATAAGACAGGTATAATAGAAATGAACAGGCAGGCAGACGGGTAGTCAGACAGGCAGGGTCAGACAGGCAGACAGGTAGTCAGACAGGCAGGGTCAGACAGGCAGACAGGTAGTCAGACAGGCAGGGTCAGACAGGTAGTCAGACAGGCAGACAGGTAGTCAGACAGGCAGACGGGTAGTCAGACAGGCAGGGGTCAGGCAGGCAGACAGGTAGTCAGACAGGCAGGGTCAGACAGGTAGTCAGACAGGCAGACAGGCAGGGTCAGACAGGCAGGCGGTTAGTCAGACAGGCAGGGTCAGACAGGCAGGCGGTTAGTCAGACAGGCAGTGGTCGAGTAGGCAGACGTGTAGTCAGACAGGCAGAGGTCGAGCAGGCAGGCGGGTAATCAGACAGGCAGGGTACTGGAGCTGGAAGCGTGGCACAAAACCATGAATGGCAAACAATCCGACGTTGACTAGCAGCAGGTGCAGGGTATAAGTAGTGGAGAGTCGATTTCTCAATTGCAGACAGGTGTGCTAGCCACCGCCGGCGGAGATCATGGAGGCGGAGTCGTGACAAATACTGTAGAGAATGTTCACTGATATTTTGATAAGACTTCTGTACTGAGGCAATACTTCAATTGCTAGGGTTTTTCCTTTTCCTCTTTCAGGTGAACTTTGTAGTCCCATCATATCTTTCAGAAATTCTGGCATACAAGTTTTTTATGGTGAGTAACTATTAAAACAATACATTCTTACAGTACCTATGCACCTCAAGTCAGTTAGTCTTACCCTAGTGGCCTCATGTCAATACACCATGGGTTATCAACTAACTGCCCCATTTCTAATTTATATGAGGTTGATAAGATTTACAACATACCATGATACAGCCTGTACATGGAAGTGTCAAACAGTCCTTTTGAAAAGGATCAGTCAATGAATATGAACAATGTATTGTTGTTTTTTTCCAGCACCACTGATACTGCTGGTCTGCTTGAATTTCTTGAACCTTTTGTTGTGAGCCTGCAAGTTGTCACAAGGAAACAAAACATCCATCTGAACAATGGCTCTGTACTTTTGAGTTGGATCATGATGACAGCATTATATGCACTTCCGCATTTTTTGTCATGTTTTTGTTTTTGTAGTGTTCTGTATGTTGCCCTCCACTGTGCTTCTGTTTTTCTCAGGGATCTATCTATCTATCTATCTATCTATCTATCTATCTATCTATCTATCTATCTATCTATCTATCTATACATCCATCCATCCATCCATCCATCCATCTATCTATTTATCTACAGTATCTGTCTGTCTAACTATCTCCATGTGTATGCAGGCCCAATTCAACATTTAGCTGTCTTTGTATTGTGTGTATGTTGTGCAAAAACAGTTGTTGTAATATTGTGTTGCAATATAATTGTGTTCCATCGCATTGTGTCCATCATGTAATCACGTCAATAAACAGACAAATATAAGTATCTGTCTTGCCTTGCCTTGCCTTGAAAAATTAGTCGGGGGCTCACATGGAGCGATGAAGAGGTGAAATGCCTCTTCGAAATAGACGACTTCATAAAAAAACAGCTCGAGAAAACGCATACAAATGCAGATACATTCAATATGTTCAGTAACAAGTTGCGGTTAAGGGGGAAATGAATATTATTGTGGCGATCATGAAAAGCAGAGGCTTAATAGCTTTTAGTGAATTTATTGTAATTTATACAACAGTACACAAAAGACTTAACTTAACCAACAAAACTAACATTGGGCCACTAGAACCAACAACACTCGAGACTACGGTTTTGCCCCGAACATTCACACTGATGATGACATACTCACATGCATGATAGGAACACAGCAGCAGCCAATAGCAGTAGCCTAAACAATAGAACAACAATAGCCCCGCCCCTCGCCGGCGCTACATTATTATCAGCAATTTCCCTGGTCTGCTGTGTGTGGCGGTTCTGATATTATCATCAGATAATAACAAGTTACCTGACTGCTCTTCCACGGAACAAGTCATTTTGTTGGCATAGGGCCAAGTCATTTTGTTCCGTGGAAGGCAGTTGTCATGTGATGAAACATACGCAATGATGTGATTGTGAAGCAGTAGATTGTTAACATCACGCAGTTTAAAGAAGTGTCCATGTCGCTCTGTTTCCTCAAAGTTGTGTTGCTGATAGGAACACCAAAGAAAAAGTCAAAACAACAAAGTTGTAACACAACGCCAACGCTGCCCCACTGTTTCTTGTTCTGCTGTGTGGGATTTGATATAGTGTGGTTAGATTGGTTTGTTCAACCCCGCTAAATTGCTGGCCATTGAGCGAACGATCCTGCATAAGGACATTATTTTGTGTCGAACTGTGGTGCGCTTGCAATTGGCCAATGTAAAACAACCCGGACCAAATGTAGTGTATGTAAATGTATAATGTAACAACTAAGCGAACTTTGTGTCGAACTTTAGCAAACGAACTAGGTGTGAGAGCACCCTTAATCTGTGTCCGGGAAACGGGCCCTACGGTTAATATGTTCAGAATGGTTTAAGCGCGCGCGCGTTTCTGTGGCGGTGTTTGCGCGCGCCTTGAAGTCAAAACTTAATGAGGCGGTTTACATTTATGGCATTTAGCAGACGCTTTATCCAAAGCAACTTACAACATATACATTTGACTAAGTAAGTAAATCATCTATCCATCAGTCATCATAAGAAAAATTAATTTATGCTAGGACCAGGGGCTATTGGCAGTCACAATGCTAGAAGAAAAAAAATATTTTCAGGAGAGAAACTTGCAGAGGAGTATTGGGGATGAAGAGGTCTTTAGGAGGGATAGTTACGATGTAGCCTGAAGAGATGGGTCTTCAATCGATGGCAGAAGATGGGTGGTGACTCTGCAGTGATGACAGCAGTGGGAAGCGGCGGCGGTGCCAGGCGGCCAGCTGAGTTGGAAGAGCGGAGTGATCGGGCAGGGGTTTGGACCAAAAGTTGTGCTGCTTCTCTGTTGAGGAATGGAAGTATCCTTCTGATGTTGTAGAGGAAGAATCTACAGGTGCATGCTGTCGCTGTGATGTTCGCCAAACAGGATAAGTGGTTGTCAAGGATCACCCCAAGGTTCTTGGCTGTTGGGAGGAGGTCACAGTAGAGTCCTCTACTGTGATGGAGAAGTCTTGGAGAGGGCAGGCTTTCCCCGGGAGGAAGAGCAGCCAGGGGGGTGGCTGCTCCAGAGGTCTGTGTACAGGTGGAGATCGTTCAGGGAATGATAGAGAGACAACAGGTGAGAAACATACTGCATAGACACAGTCACAGAGGTGAGTCAATGTTTCTGTGTGATTACTTTGACATCACACTACTGACTCTTTCTTTATTTTCTATATGCATCACTGTCAACTATTTTATTCTTTACAATCAACTTCATTATATCTCATCTTCTCTCTCTCTCACTCTCTTCTCTCTCTCTCACTATCTACCCCCCCCCCCCCCCCCCCCCCTCTCTTTCCATCTTTCTCTCCCTGTCCCCTGTCCCCTGTCTCCTCCTCTCTCTCTCTCTGCAGGTGGATGCCCTGGTTTCTCCAATGCTTGGTCATGACCCTCTCTTCTCGCATGTAGGGAACACCCTATCAGATGCAGCAGGTCCAGGGCTGAAGGCAACCTTTGCCTGGGAGTCTGGAGGACTGAGCATGCCTGGTGACAAGGTCCTGGTGGAAGGTCTGTCTGGGCTCAGCAGTGGCTGTGTGTTCTTCCTCAACTGTGCTCGCTGGGACAATAACCCCCAGGGACCAGCAGTACAGCTGAAGAGGCGGCGGTGTGTGTGTGCGTGTGTGTTTATGTTTATGTTTTGTTTGTCTGTGTTTTGCGAACATGCCATATGTCATCTTTGAATATGTTCTAGTGTCATTCTGTATTGCTGATTGATTCACGATAATTGCATTTAAGATAGTGCCTTTCAAAGTCCTCAATGTCCTTTACATTGTAAAATGCACTTCAAGTTCTATAAACAATCTACATTGGTACCTCCATGAGACATCTTTGACCTTTCAACCTGAGCTGACAGTGACCCCTGACCCCCTCCTAGGCTCTGAGGCAGGGTGTGAGGATGATCCTGGACTCTTGTGAGAACCTGGGCTTTGGTTCAGTTGCCTTCCCTGTGGTCGGAACTGGTGTTGTTCTGGGCTCACCTCACAATGTGGCTGTGCGGGTTATATTGGAGGAGATCCGCATGCACGAGTAGAACCGAGCCAGCAGAACCCCCTTCCCTGTCCGTGTCGTTATCCATCCCAGTGACAGACAGTCTACCAAGGTGAGGAAAGCCTCATAATGAAGGGTGCATAACTCTTAACTCAAACCTAATTTTCTGTTGACATCACTCAATTTTTTATGAATAATGTTGACTTCCATTTGTGTATTTACAGTTTATTTAATTTAAAACATCAGTAAATGAAAACAGTTTGTTCTTCTAATGTACAGGCTTTCCAGGCTCCTCCGGGTGCTTTGCATCTCAGGGGGTTCACAAATGATGCTCACCCAGCGCAAGGTGAATTAAGAGATCCCTTTTTCATGCATTTACTCTCCATTTTGAATATGAATAACTAAAGTCTCTCCTTTTTATCCCCCTCCAGCTTCCTTCTATCGCTATGGCTCCTCCTCTCAGGATGAGGTCACAGCCATGTTGGGCAGAGTCAAGCTGCAGCTGGTCATTGGTGACATCATCAGTGAAACCACTGACATCATCGTCAACATCGGCTTTGACAATGACCACCCCAACCCATCAACCCACTGCCTACTCTCTGCCCTATTAACTCCTTCTTCTCCTGCTGCAGGTGTTTCTAAAGCCATTCTGACTGCTGCTGGGCCCAATGTCCAGGCGGACTTAGCACAAGGTGTGTGTTATCTTATCAATGGGTGTTATAATAACACATAACGATGTGTTCAACTTTCATAGTCGACACATCTTTGACATTAAGATACAGATTGACCAAGCCATTAACGTGGTACATAGTACAAGACAATCACTGATTATTTCAGAAGTCCTCTTCCTCGTCAAGCCTTCTTCAGCACTGTGCTGAAGCGTCCACAGTGACTACGCTGATTATGCATTAAACCATCATTTATTTTCTATTTGAGAGTGCTGACTGTATTATTTACTTATTGGATCAACCTATACTATGGGGCTATACTGCACCCAAAGACACTATGATCAAAACTGAACTTTATATAGAGTCCAGCACGTCTTTTCCTTATTCATATCCTCTTCCTCTCCATCCATCTCTTCAATGGGTGAACCACCAGACCTGTTGCTCATCACAAGGCCTGGCGCCCTGGGCTGCAAGGAGATTGTTCATGCCACATTCAAATGTGACCCACAGAGGATCCGCAAGGACTGTGGAAAGATTCTGAAACAGTGTGAGAACTAGGGCTACCGCTCTGCAGCCTTCCCTGCAATAAATACTGGTATGTATATATTTCCTCCTTATGTGCACTGGTGAAATCTTTCCACGTTCCTATGCCATATGACTCTTTTTTCATTTCTTTGCGCAGTATTAGAAGATGAAATGAAGGTATTATAGTATACAATTTAGACACACGTCGATATCTGTGTATCTAACCAGAAATAAGTCACAATGGTGTTGGGATTGGATATGTAATACTGGTTCGATGACATAGCTGTAAAATATTGTTCTTATTATATATTGTTGCTCTCTAGGTGCAGGTGGTATGGACTCTGGTTCTGCCTCTAAGGCGATGTGGGATGGCATGGCGTCTGCTGTGAGGGATCTTATTCCAAATGTCCTCTGTCTCATCTGCATCATCATCCTACAGAAACCCATCTTCCAGATATTCAGGTCAGTGCTTGATTTATCCTCTCGAACAGGGGGGCCTTGGATTTTGCGCTTTACTTGTAAATTCAAAATGTACTTTAACTCAACTCTTGTTTTTTAACCAGTTTCAATCATGGTATTATTTTGGTGTTGACAGCAAAGTAGTAAGTTTGTAGAATAATTGATGTTCTTCACTGTTTGCAGGTCAGAGCTTGAGAGTCGATTAGGAACAATAGCCGCAACTCTCATACTGAAAGGTATGGTCGTTTTTTTAATTTAAAATATATAGATGTTTTGCCTTGCTGCTCCCTCCTCCCACCTCTCTCATCCTCACCCCTCCTCTCTTCCTTTCTTTTAATCAGAGAGAGCCCTAAAGGTGCTCAAGAAGACCCAAGGAAAGGGTTCCAACACCTCCTCCCACTCGCCTAAGTCTCGACTCCCCCCTACATGTTACGGTTCCCCCTCCTAACCATCCCTCTGGCGCCACCTTGAGGCCCCGGCGATCATCGCTGGAGCGTCCAGCTCCCAGTCGACAGCGCACCTGTTCCCTGTCTCCCCTCAGCACACCTGCAAACCATCTGCAATCACCGCCCTATAAGAACCCTGCCTGAACTCCACTCCAGTGCCAGAATGTACTGTGTCCAAGGTAACCTTTCCAGTAACCCGCATTACGCTTCGAGCCTTTGATATCCTCTTGTGTTTGTTTCTGTTTCACCGCGTTCCCTTGTGCCCATCCAGATACCTCGTCCTCCCTGGTTTTCCACTCGTCGACCCTTCCACGGACCTAGCCCCCTTACCAACTACTGGACGTCCCTGCCTCCCGACCATCTGCCTGTCCGACTACCCGTCTGCCTGCCCGACCATCTGCCTGTCCGACTACCCGTCTGCCTGCCCGACCATCTGCCTGTCCGACTACCCGTCTGCCTGCCTGACCACCTGCCCGTCCAACTACCCGTCTACCTGCCCGACCTCCTGCCTGTTTGACTGCCCGCTCTCCTGCCGACCCCTGGACCGAACTTCGACTACTCTCTTTGGATTATCCACTTGTCCCTGTTCATTATTCCCATTATTAAATACGCCTTCGGGCTTTATCTACCCTTTATCTATAGAAATATGTGTGTTTTGGTTCAGAAAAAGCACTTTCTAAAATGGAGGGTCCTACCCAACACTCGGTTTGCATACAAACATGTTGTTACTGTCAGGGGTGTGATAATGGTTTTAAATAGGATAGGGCAGGTGACCACTGAAGGTATTGTAATTTGCTGGGTAATTGTAGACCCTCATGCCAGCCCACAGACTGTACTGTAATGGTTAAAAACCACATACCTGTGTTTGGGTTGTAGGCATTACCAACATTGGTGAATATTCTCCTGTAGACCAAAGTGGTCTCAATATTATAGGGCCCAGTGTGTCCAGTGATTCCTAATGCACCCGAGAATGCCACCTTTGGAGACTGTGGATAAACAAACAACATTATTAAGGACGATGGATTATACAGATGCTGTCGGGCAGCAGTCAAGCAGTAAATTCAAAACATGATGATTTTTATGTTCAGTTATGTCCTCTGGGAGGCCCATTGCTTGGGAACCAAGTGACCAAGGTACTCTTAATATTTACCTTCATTTACCTTCATTCTCTGTAATTCACTCATGGCGGTGTTTAGTCCTACAACTTGGCTCTGACTGGCCTCCAACCCGGTCTTCATGTCTTCCAACACCCTCATGGTTGCTCCCAGTTTCTCCCCCATGGCTCCCAGCTCTCTTAGCACAGTGTGGATGGTAGGTTCACAGGCAGGTTGAGTATTTGTTGTTGTTGATGTTTCAGCTATCTCACTTCTTTGGTTGAGTCTTGTATTCATTCTCTACACCCTGTCCCTGCTCAGACTGACCCTGTACTGTGATGTCATTCAGACTGACCTCTCCTCCATCTTCATAGAGAGCCTGAGTCCCAGACAGACTCAACAGCAGCACCAAGGTCAGAGTGGTTCTCTCCATTTTTCTGCTGGTTACTTATAACTATACCTCTCAGTACTATGTGGACATGTAGAAGTCTGAGTTAAATATTAGGTGTTATCTGTCTTGAATTGAGGAAATATTGCGACAAACAGTGAAGGCCATCCATTAGAAATAGTGTGGCATTTGTTATTGGTTTATATAGTGTTCCTTTTATCAGCTAAACAGATATTTTCTGATATAATCGAAGGGTGCCTGTACAGTAGGTGGTCCATACTGCACAGTAGGGGGTCTGTATACTGTTGAATGTACTGCTTTTATTGCACATGCCCATTTTGTCTGGTTACGGGAAAGTATACCCTAACAAACACCCTAAAGCAAGGGCATGACGAAGTAAGCCTGAGAAAAATAGACGTTATCTGTCTGATAATTTTTCTTGTTTATGAATGTAATCAGATATCATCATTATGGTGTTAAACAGGGGCAAGGGCAGCACAGCATGTCAAAACTATCTGTATTTCAAGGTTTTAATGTAATCACATGATCCAAGGTGTATTTTGCCATGCTCTAGTCTGGAGGCTTTAAATGCCACATTTAGTCTGGCGCTTGAAAAAATATACATGCATCCAAAATGTTATTTGTCCCATTGCAGTATATGTTGGTTGTGTAAGGCAGTTGAACAAGAAGAACATGTTTTATGATGTGCAGACAAGGTTATTGAGGTAGTAGAGCGGTAAAATATACCATTACAGTATCTACAGTGTTTTATTGGGCAAGGCAATCACTGCTCACATGCAATTCACTGATTAGGAGAGTGTAATTACTAATAGAAATTATTAATACTCCAGAGAGGAGTAATTTGATAGAGTATGTATTAATGGAGCCTAACTTACCTTGTCACCTGAACAAACTTTTTTCTGCATTGTTACCGACCAACTGTTCATTCTTTTCAAATGATTTTGTGTTATCTTGTGTCTTTCTTGTGACCCACTAAATTGAATGTGTAATGATTTCCTCTCTGGTGTTTGATATGCAGTGATATGCAAGACCCCAGAGTATATTGGAACTGAATCCTCCTGACCTAGTAGCTATGAATAGCAGCTTGTTTATGTTTGAAGCCTGTCTATAAAGGTGTGAGAGAGTCGGAAAAGAGAGTGAGAGAGAGGGTGCCTGAGATAGAGAAAGTGCTGGGTAGAGAGAGAGAGAGAGAGAGAGAGGGAGAGAGGGAGAATGTTGATGTGTAAGAACTGGACAAATGTATCTAGAAAGTCAGAAACTGTGGGTTGTTACTCTGTATTATGCTTTCAGACAAAATAAGCTGTGGTAGATAGAGAGTGTGATAGACAGACAGACAGACAGACAGACAGAGACACACACACACTAAGAGAGGGAGAGAGAGTTTGAATTGATCTCTGGAACGTCTGAACAGTAACTACAGCCATGGAGATGACTCGGCGTTATCTGCCCATGGAATGTGAGGAACAATGGAGGAGAGACAAGGAAAGGAGGAGAAGAATGATCAAAGAGGGAGGAGAGAGGATAGAGGAAGACAACAGGGAGTTAAGATGGATCGTGGCCTACAACAACAGGAGAATGGGGGTGAGAGAGGATGAGGAGAAAGAGGGAGCGAAGGTAAAGAGGAGGAATGACAGCATGACAAGCCAGGTGGAAGAGGAGGATGCGGAGATGGGTGAAGGATTAGTTAAGGAAGAGAAGATCCTTACATACAACAGAGACACCTATCCTAGAGAGGTGTTCCAGGCCCTGGAGGAACTCAGAGACTCCTCTCTCCTCACTGACCTGACTCTGTGCACTGAAAATGGGCCGAGCATCAACGCACACTCCCCTGTCCTGGCTGCTGTTAGCTCCCTTATCCACCAGAAACTGCAGGAGAGGGATGGCGAGAGGGAGAGAAGGAGAGAGAGGGAAGGTGATGACACACACTCCCAGAAAGAGATATCCATTGATCTGGGTCCTGAGGTAGGGTGTGTGGGTCTGGCGGGGGTGCTGGAGTTCGCCTACACTGGGGCCATAGGAGCTCTGAGCAGAGACACACTGGCCCAGATACAGGCTGCAGCTCACACACTAGGGGTCACCAGAGTTCTGGATCTCTGCAGTGAGGAGGAGGAGAGAATGAAGAATGGAAGAGGGGGAAAGACAGAGAGGAAGATCTCTGTTGCAGAACAGATGAAGGTCAGTCTTCAGGCCATCAGACAGCTGTGGACAGAGAGAGTGGGCTGTGATGTGGAGCTGGAGGCTGATGGAACATCATTCCATGGTGGGTAGACTAGTGTCAATTGGATCATCATAACACTGTACTGTACACACACAAAAAAGGTTCTACTTAGTACCAAAAAAGGGTTCTTCATTTGTCCCTGTAGGGGCACCTTTCGAAGAACCATTTTAGGTTCCATGTTAAACCCTTTCCACAGAGGGTTCTTAATGGAACCCAAAAGGGTTCTTCAAAGCATGCCCAGACTGGGACAAATTAAGAACCCTTTTCTAAGAGCATATCAATGTTAGCATGGGATATAATGAATATAGTTCACATGAATAATACAGCATCTTGATATAGGTGATGATGATGAATGAGTTTGATCATTAAAGGGGTAATATGGGATTCAAACAATAACAAAGCAGTCTCCCCGCCACATTTTTGGTAAACCCCTGAGAGATGGGGCTGGAGAAATATTACGGGTTAACCCTAACCCTAACCCTAAATTCATAGACGGAGCTGTGGATGCAAGGACTGACCATCCATGAGATGAAAATTATAGTTTTGAAGCTATACAGTGTTACACATTGGAGTAAAACAAGCTTATATTTTGGTTCTGATGGCGTAAGACAGTTGAACTAAGCTCTGGAGGCATCTATAATGTCATATTCTTCAAGAATCAATGGCTATATATTATTAATTTCAAAAGTCAAATCAAAAGTCCAAAAATTGATGTACCAATAGCAGATTGCCAGTTTAAGTTAATTGAGATGAAGATTGTTATTATAAAGATGTTATTGTGATGTTCGTACTGATTCTCACATATTTAAAATGATCCTGCTTTCTCTCTCCAAGTCCACAGAGTTGTCCTGGCTGCCAGCAGTGACTACTTCCGGGGCATGTTCACAAGCGGAATGAGGGAATCCCAGCAGCCCTGTGTGGCCCTCCCCTTCCTGGCTGCCTCTGAGCTGGAGGCTCTGATTGGATGCTCCTACAGCGGGGCCCTCCACCTCAGCTGGGGGCGTGTCTTTGAGATCACCTGCACCACCCTCCAGCTCCAGTTCCAGCCCGCCCTTTCCCTCTGCCTCAACTTCCTGGAACAGGAAATGGACGCCAACTCTTGCCTGGACGTGGCATCTTTTGCCGAGGCTTACGGGATCGTGGAGCTCCTTGAGGTGGCCGATGACTTTGTCCTGAGGCACTTCCAAGAGGTGGCAGCCACCGCTAAGTTCAAGGATATGCCGGCAGAGAAACTGCTTGAAATTCTCCGTTGTGATGCTCTCTGTGCTCCCTCAGAGTTGACTGTGTTCCGGGCCGTGGTTGGCTGGGTGGAGGCTGACCCCGCGGAGAGGCTTAGCCAGGCAGGGGAGCTGATGAAGGGGGTCCGTTTCCCCCTCATGACCTTCAGAGAGTTCAGGGAGGTCCGGGCCATCAACCTACGCATGGAGTGCAGCGGAGACATGGAGTTGGACCTGCATGGATCTGCCCTGAGAGAGTTTGGCTTCAATCCTCCTGAGACCCAGGAGCAGTGCCGGGTCAGATTGCCCAAAGATGCCCTGGTTCTAGTTGGGGGGGACCAGCTTAACCCTGACGAAGGCTACCGCCTTCCCAGCAGGCAGCTGTGGTTTGCTAATGCCCTGCGTAGTGGCACAGGGCTGATTAAGCAGATGGAGTGGAGGATGCTGGGAGAGATGCCAGAGAAACCAAGGTTTAGGCACGGTGTGGGGGTGGTTGAGGGGAAGCTGTATATGGTCGGAGGATGTGACTTCTATGCCAAGACTGACACAATGAAATCTGCCTACAGGTGAAGGAAGTGAAAGACCAGTCATTGTAATAATAAATGCTGTTTTTTTAGAAAGCGGTAGGCCCATATCATCATTGATAAAAAAATAAATATTGAATTGTGTTTTTTCTCTTTTTTTCTGTCTTTCTCTCTCTGTCTCTCTCTCTCTCTCTCTGTGTCAACCCCCACCCCCCACCCCCCTCTCCACACACACACACACACACACACACACACACACACACACACACACACACACACACACACACACACACACACACACACACACACACACACACACACACACACACACACACAATAGATATGACCCCATGCAGGACAGCTGGCAGAGGCTGGCTGACATGCAGCAGCACAGAAGTAACTTTATGGTGGTAGTGCGGAGAGATCGCCTCTACGCGATTGGAGGAGACGAAGTTATCGACATCAACCTAGACAGTGTGGAGGTCTACGACCCTGACTCAGACTCCTGGAGGTAAGATAGAAGAGAATACAAAGCTGAGAGATGGATGTCAATTAATGACAACAGAAACAGGTGTAACACATTAATAGATTAAGTTTGTTCTATCTATAAATTAAGTGCTGTTTGACGTGATGAAAAGTGTTTTTTTTTTTAAATTTTTGCTTTTATCAAAAAGCTGAAAACTAAACTTCAAGAGAGAGGTTTCTCAGTTCATGAATGGCTTTTTCTACCATCAACTTCCTCCTCTCTTTTTCAGCTTCGCCCATCCTCTGGACCAGGCTTTGAGTGGCCACGCTGCCACAGTGTGGAACGGGGAGATCTTCATCTCAGGGGGGTTTAACTGCAAGTACCAGTGCCTGGTGTCCATGTTCCTGTACCACCCCGAGAGAGGAACCACCTACCTGGCTGAGATGAATCAGGACAGGGCCCAGCACGGCATGGAAAAGCTGGGCAGCCATCTCTGTGTGGTTGGAGGAATGTGTAACCTGCGCAAGTTCTACACAAACCAACTAGCCTGTGAGGTCTACAACCCCGTGGCTGACTCCTGGAGTGCCCTCACGTCCCTGCCCATCCCCCATGTTGGTGCCGCCTCTGTGGTCCTGGAGGAGAAGCTCTATGTGCTGGGTGGATACTGCCAGGAGGACTACAGTGAGTCCAGGCTGGTGCATCGCTATGATCCCACCACCCAGCGCTGGGAGAACATGGGCAAGATTCCTGGACCCAACACTGACATACGAGCTTGTCTGTTACGCCTGCCCGCCCACCTAAGACAGTGAGAACTCATATCACCCATAACCCCATGCTAAGTTTTATCAGACGGTAATCTGAGAGGGAGTTTGCAGGGTGGGATAGAGAGCTATTACATTACGGTAAAGTTGTTTTTTTATGAAGTGTGAAACAGTAACAGTAGTAGGGTCAGAGTGGCTTTGACAAAGGAATTTTCTCAGTAATGTGTCAGCTTTAACCATTAAAGATTATTGTAGGGAATCAACTTGCCTCCCTGAAACTTTTTCAGCATTCTACTTTGTAATCTAATAGCATTATCTTAAAGCCTCTGTTATGTTCTATATGACAATAAACTTTGAACTTTTCAAAAATTGTTGACATGTCCTAGTTCCTTCTCTCACACAGCAGTGCCTGTAATGAAACATTGGAAATTTGGGGAAATGGGAAAAACCTGAGTTAGGAAACAAAACTCTTAGTGAGCCAACAAAAACAGTAGGTCAGCCAACCAATGAGCATGTGTATCAACGAGAATGGGAGTTAATGTTTAATCAAAGTCCAGCTTTAAATAGTCCAGCCTACCAATGTGTATATAAGCACTGAGTCCTGTAATAACAGTCAATTTCCAGTTGGTCCCTCTTGAAAAGATAATGATGATGATGATGATGGTGATGAAGATGGCAACATTTCTTTCACAAGAAAGTCACATTGTTCATGATCGCTGATGTTGTATGGCAAGAGAAAAATAAGAATGAGGAGAAATATTGTGTGCTATCTTGTTGCTTAATATTTAATCTGATGACTGTATGACAATGTGAGCTTCTTTTGGTAGCAGAGAGACCCAAAGTGGCCTTCTCAGCATCCATGCTGTCGTCTGAAAATAAACATCATGGGCCCTTCAACACTGAGACTAAGCTCATCTTTGGAAAAGTCCTCACAAACCTTGGTGATGCCTACAGCCCCATCACAGGTGGCGTACTGCACTCAACTAATAACACTCAGACTAATCCTATAACATTTATTCCTATGATTTCCCTTATCTATCAAAAGACGTTTATAGCATAGTCATGGTAAGATGCAACCACTGTTAAATTGATCTCTCTCTCTCTCTCTCGCATATTCAAGGGAAGCAAACGGATGATATCTGCATACGACCATAAATCCAGTGATGACTCCAATGACATGTCCAATGGGGTCTCACTGCAGCTGGAGAAAGGAGATGTGATCTATATGCATCTGTGGACAAACACGTGGGTATACATTGATGGGCGATATGACTACTGCTCCTTCAGTGGTTTCCTGCTTTTCCCTATATGAGGGATATCAGTGCCTGCTACTTGTTAAAGCATCAATCTGGGATTTGTAGACACATTTTTGGACTTTTAAATTAATTATATATAGCCATTTATTCTTGAATAATATAATGCCATATAAATGCCTCATGAACTTCGTTCAACTATCACTTCAGAACTGAAAATGTAAGTTTGTTTTTATGCTGTTGTAAACAAACACTGTATATTTTCAATACATGGTTGCAACTATCATTTTGATCTCAAGGATTATCAGTCCTTGCATCCATAGCTCTGTCTATGAGTTAGAGTGGTTACATAGAACCTAAAATCATGATGAGATGACTAAAACTAAAAAAGTGTTTAAAGGTCACCAAAGTGTGTCATTGTCCTTTTTGCATGTCAGCTCAAACATCTTGTGAAATATTTGTCTTAAGGGGAATTTCCCTCTCCTTTTTCTCCTTTTTGAGAATGCAAGATAAATTTGGCTTTTAATTGCACTATGGGATATCTGGGATTGGTACCAACATGTTTTTACTTTTAAATGATTGATATATATTGTATATATCACAATATATATTGTGGTGGATGTCTAGGATTTACCACTCTGTACTTCGGCTCTTCGGAGATAAGAATCAAGAAATAAGTCCTGAGTAGCCACAATATTCGGATCTGGTATTTATTATTGCTTGCAAACAAGAGACAAGAATGTAACAGCAGCCCAGCGTAAATCAGGGGGTCTGTTCAGCACAAGTCTGAAGAGGCAATTCTCAAGGTTGTCTTTATACAGATGAAACATAATGGTAGGCGCCACGACGTCTATCAGCTGATGGGCCTGTGCTTACGCAGGGAGGGGGCGAGAGAGCGAGAACAATGGGGAGACTTTCTCATTGATCAATCGGCGTTCAACATTTCACACCTATCGGCAAGATACGTCTGTCCCTCCATTACGACAGGGAAGTGTGCATTGATGCTCGGCCCATTTTCAATGCTCAGAGTCAGATAGGTGAGGATTGAGCAGTCCCTGAGTTCCTCCAGGGCCTGGAACACCTCTCTAGGATAGGTGTCTCTGCTGTACACCTTTATCGAGTCCTCATCTCCACATTCCTCCATTAACCACTCTTCCTCATCCTCTTTTAAATGTTCCTCCAGTCTTTGAATCACTTTGAATCAATCTTTGAACCTATAAATTCTTTATTTTTCCTCACGTTCATCTGCTCCCACTGAACCACTCTATCCTTATAATCTTCCTTCTCTCTGTCACCTTTCTTCCCTTCCGCACTGTCCAGTTCTGCCCACTCATTTGAACTTGCTAAGCTCCTTCTCCATCTATTGAACTCTATCCCCCCTCTCCACAGCATCCCCAAGTCCTCATACAAGCCTCCCAGTCTAATCTGACAAATGTATGTTACCATACATTATAAAACGGGTAAATCTGACCAAGAACTATGATTGGCCAAGAAGCAATCAAAGCCGTGCTTTATTCCCTGATAAAGTAATACCTATGAAGTGTTTTAACTGTTTACTGTTGCAATAAAATCACTGCACATTCGAATCACAATTCTGACCGTTATTTTGAACAATTAAAAAAAAAAAAAAAAAAATCCCCAAGCCACTTACTTCATACGCAGATTATGTGGAGAAGTGCAAACTGTGTTCAGTGACCTACTGTAAGCATCTTCTATGGTACTGTCTAGTTATCCTATTGAAGGATAGGGTTGTAGTTTTCTCTTCCTCTTCAGTCGACAGCGTACAGGGTTACGTCTCTCTCTGTTTTCTACTCTTCCCCTTCCCTCTCCTTGTGTGTGCTCACTCCTGTATGACACAAACACTTTGAAATCCTCACACAACCAAACAAGACGCTATATATACTCTCTCAAGTCATACAGATCCGATCGCACAGTTACAGTATCTAAGAATTTGGTCCAACCTCTCACCCCAACAAAGACTTCACAGTGTTGGAACTTTGAAGGAGTTGATTTGTTTGTTTGTTGTGTATTAGAGTGTTCTACTTCTTTGTATTCTTTGTAAGTATTAATGTATTATTTTTTAGTATTCATTGCCACTCTTAGAAAGTTTTGGTCTCAGAGTTACTATGTCAAAAACTTCCTAATTGTACTCAAGGAAAGGCTATCCTTTCATTTTTCTATATTCCTCTCTCTTTCCTTCAACATTTCTCTTCACCTTTTTCTCAACACAGTCTTCTGCTCTATCTACCATCTTTTAGATGTGTAAGAAAATACACAGTGGTAAATGTTGCACCCTTGAACTGTAAAAAAAAAAAAGGAATGATGATCTAAGCTTGCAACCTGTTTGACCTGCTCCAGTCCCAGGCTACTGACCAAGACATCTCAAGGCCATGGCTGCCTCCTCAGTGGGGGTATCACATGCTTAGAAGTTCAACTAAGAAGTTCATATTGCTCCTCCACAGACAAAGGCTGGGGGAATCTGGGTGAAGGAGCAAGAGAAAGGGGTGGTGAAGGGCAAGGAATAGCAGATTTACACCCTTATCTACTGCACCTTGTGGAAAAATGAATAATTTATTTGTTTCTGAGCATGATTTTCAAGCACTTTGAATAGGATTATTATATATGTGATTCCACCACAAGTTGGAAAAAAATGCATTGTATTAGCTGTGGAAAATAATATACAAACCAAGAATTCTGGCGTGAGACAAATGTATGTTGCTCAAACCTTATTATTATCATTGGGAGATTTGCTAAATATAGAATCAGGTTAAAGGGACATTTCACCAATTTTTCACATGAATTATCTTTAGCACCAAACCTGTCTGCATACAGTGCATTCAGAAAGTATTCAGACCCCTTCACTTTTTCCACATTTTGTTGTGTTACAGCCTTATTCTAAAATGGATTAAATTATTTTTTCCCTCATCAATCTACACACAATACCCCATGACAAAGCCAAAACAGGTTTTTAGAAATGTTTGCTAATTTATGAAAAAAACTGAAATATCACATTTACATGTCTAAGTATTCAGACCCTTTACTCAGTACTTTGTTGAAGCACAGCATATCCCCACAGCATGATGCTGCCACCACCATGCTTCACCGTAGGGATGGTATTGGCCAGGTGATGAGCGGTGCCTGGTTTCCTCCAGACGTGATGCTTGGCATTCAGGCCAAAGAGTTCAATCTTGGTTTCATCAGACCAGAGAATCTTGTTTCTCATGGTCTGAGAGTCCTTTAGGCGCCTTTTGGCAAACTCCAAGCAGCTTTTTACTGAGGAGTGGCTTCCGTCTGGCCACTCTACCATAAAGGCCTGATTGGTGGAGTGCTGCAGAGATGGTTGTCCTTCTGGAAGGTTCTCCCATCTCCACAGAGGAACTTTGGAGCTCTGTGAAAGTGACCATTGGGGTCTTGGTCACCTCACTAACGATGGCCCTTCTCCCCCTATTGCTCAGTTTGGCCGAGCGGCCAGCTCTAGAAAGAGTCTTGATGGTTCCAAACTTCTTCCATTTAAGAATGATGGAGGCTACTGTGCTCTTGGGGACTTTCAATACTGCAGACATTTTTGTTGTACTCTTCCCCAGATCTGTGCCTCGACACAATCCTGTCTCGGCGGTCTATGGATAATTCCTGCGACCTCATGGCCTGGTTTTTGCTCTGACATGCACTGTCATCCCAACCTTTTATAGACAGGTGAGTGCTGTTCCAAATCATGTCCAATCAATTGAATTTACCACAGGTGAACTCCAATCAATTCATAGAAACATCTCAAGGATGATCAATGGAAATAGGATACACCTGAGCTCAATTTCGAGTGTCATAGCAAAGTGTCTGAATACTTATGTAAATGTGATATTTCAGTTTTTTATTTTTGAATAAATTAACAAACATTTCTAAAAACCTGTTTTAGCTTGTCATTATGTGTGTAGGGCTTATTGTTATTGTGTGTAGATTGATGAGGGAAAAAAATGTTTTAATCCATTTAAGAATGAGGCTGTAACATAACAAAATGTGGAAAAAGTTAAGGGGTCTGAATACTTTCTGAATACTTTCCGCACTGTATGTGAAAACAGTGATTTTCTATGTTCTGTAGTCAAAACGATAAGACAAAAGGATGGAAATCCCCTATGATGTCATTGGCTGTGTCATTTTTGTATTTAACCTTTATTTAACCATGAAAAGCCCATTGAAACACAAAGTCTCTTTTGCAAGGGAGACCTGGCCAAGAAAGCAGCAGCAGTCAATACAACATTACAACATTTAATACATACAATACATTCAGCACAACATGACCCGGCCTACTGAAAACATTTACACTCATCCTGAACAGTTTTGCATCAGAGTTATAAACTCATTTAGGGGCACTTGTGCATCTAGGTGAAGCATACCTTGCAGACTATTCCATGCCCCTGGTGCACAATATGAAAAGGCAGTCTTGCCTAACTCAATAACGGCCCTGAGGACTTTAAGTAGCAACCATCTAATAGACTGGTAACTGCTTGTGGTGAAGGACAGCAGGCTACAGAGGTATAGGGGGAGTTTACCCAGAAGAGCTTTGTAAATGAACACATACCAATGTAGTGTCCAATGTCTGTAATACAGAAGGGGCTTCATGCATGTACAATAAGTCACCATAATCAATTGCAGAAAGAAATTGGCTTCGACAAGCTTCTTTCTAGCCTCAAATGGAAAGCAAGCTTTGTTACGAAAATAAAAACCCAATTTCAGTTTAAGCTTCCTCACAATATTATCCATATGAATTGTGTAGGACAGCTTGTCGTCCAACCATATACCTTGGTATTTTAAGGATGACACATTTTCAATGGATGTGCCCCCAGTCGTGAAAATGTTAACCTTCTCTGGTGAAGGTCATACATTCATTTTTTGGGCATTCAAGATGAGTTTGAGACCATACAGGGAGGTCTATAGAGACTGAAAGGCAGTCTGGAGCTCTTCAGCAGTCTGCACCAGAGAACGACCATTTGAATAGATGACTGTATCATCTACATACAGATGCAACTTTGCTAGTTGCATCCCCTTTCCCAGGTCATTGATAAAAATGGAGAACAAAACAGGAGAATTTACAATGAGTTTCTAACCAGGAAGAGAAAAATCAATGAATTCAATATATTTGACATCATCGGGGATAAATTGGGATCCTGGGTCCAAGGTCCAAGGCCTTGGCAGTCTGCGACAACAAGCATTCTGGATCATGACACAAGTAGAGGTATCACATATTCAGAGAGTCAGCAGGATCGTTCTGTCTCTCTGCAGCCAAACTCTGAGGAAATACACCCCCCCCCCCCCCACACACACACACACACACTTTCTAACTAAGGATGGGTAAACAGGTCAAACATACTCTCTCTCTCTCTCTCTGCAGCCAAACTCTGAGGAATTACACAAATACACAAACAAACACACACACACACACACACACACACACACACACACACACACACACACACACACACACACACAAAATACACATAGACAGAGGAGTCACAGAGTCAAAAAGACATTCTTTGCAGTGAGGTCATTCTCATTCCTACTACACGCGTGACCAACAGTGATTTGATAAGGGTACTAAACCTCATAACCTCAGCAGTGACCTTTCTCTGTGGAATGGTGGTAAGGGGGGATTGAGTGGCCAACTACAGTACAGCTCCAGATCGACTCCTCTAAATGGAATGGCAAATTTGACACTGCATGACTCATAAACTCTCCTGTCTATCCCACACTGCCTGAAGTTTATTTACAAACAGCTAAGGATCAATAAATCAATCACTCTCACTGTGAAATTTAATAAAATGACCTCACTGCTAGACACTTTTAGAAGAACAATTAAATTATGTGAATATACATAATCAGTTTTTATTTTATCATCCAAGATTTTTAACCACAGTAATCTATTTCAAAGCAAATAATTAGATTTTTTTTTTTTTTTTTTTTATCTCCACTCTTTACGTACAAAATCAGTGGAATTAATTTGATGAATTAATTACAATTAATGTGAATTAACATACTACTCCCCCAGCAACCCATATGGTCACTACCGTCCTCTACTGCTGGTCACCTCACCATCGCCATTCTCCAGGGTAGCCCCAAGGCTCTGGAACTTACTCCCCCCATCCATCCTAGATTCTGAATCCATAACCATCTTTCAATCCCGCCTTAAAACCCACCTGTTCTCCCAGGCCTTTTCATAACCTCCACGTCATTGATGTCCTACCGCCCCCCCATGTCACTGTTGCCCACCCGCCCCCTCCAACTCCACTAGCCCCCACCCCCATGTTTTTCTCTATTTTTTTTTCTTTTTTTTCTGTGCCACTCACTTCTTTTTGTAACGCGTCTTTGGGTCTCAGAAAAGCACTGTTAAGTTTGATGTATCATTATTATTATTAATATTGTTAACAAATGTTTACCATCATGTGTTCATGATCTGTTAAGATAGCAGATGTGGGTTTGTTTTATTCACACTAGCCTGTGGGAGGATCAGTACAGTTATGAAAAAGTCTGTCTCCGCTCCACACAAATCCGATGGTTACCATGGAAACGTGCTGAGAGAGGAGGAGTAGGTTGCTTACCTCCTCATGGGACCCTCCCCCCGGGGGCCTTTTCTTCCAGATCATATACTGTATGAGTCACCCCATCGGCTCAGAAAGTTGTCACTCGCTCGCAACTTTAACCCAGAAGTGTCCTTCTGTCTTTTTAATGTTTCAGATGGGAGTCATGAACGGGTGACCTGGCCTTGCTTGTTTCTATCCTCCTCCTCCTCCTCCTCCTCCTCCTCCTCCTCCTCCTCACTTTGCTTCTCTCTCTCTCTTTCTTACACTATTATCACCAGCTCAAGGGCTTCTACTGAACAACAGAGAGAAAATGTGAAGAGACTCTTTCATTTTGGTTAATGTTTCATTCCCCATCAAAAATAATAGTTAAAGGTATTTGTGACCACTGCATACATATATTTTGAAATCAGATATACAGTGACTTTCCACGACACAATTCAAACCCCTAAATAACTATAAACTGATTATATTCAATATTCCCTATTTCGACAAACATGACTTGAACACATGTTATCAAAATACAATAGAGTTGTAATTTATTATTGTTGCCCCATGGAACATAAAGCTAAATATACATGTGGAAAAAGAAGGAAAATTAAGACAGATCACAATAATAAAAAGTCAGACATGGATCAAGCCACGATCGAATGTCTCTCACATACAGTAGGGCATTGAGTAAAATCAAGGAGTACTGTTTCATCAGAAGTTAAAGGTGTAATATGTAACATTCAAGCTTTCTAAAAGCTTTCAAATGGTTGTAATGACTATGTTTAATCTGTAGCGATCAGGAAATTAGATCATTTACCAACACTGTTTTGGTCCCGAAAAGCGCTTTCTAAAATGAAGTGTGCGACACTCGGTTTGTACAAACATATTGTTACTGTCACAGGGTGTTTTAGGGATGTCAACATTTTCCGCCTTTCTGTTTCTGGTGGCTGCTTCTTCGAATTTTGTGCGCATGCAGAAACACAGCAGCTAATGTCTGACACTATGAGTCAATTTCGGGGGGTTATATTAGTATGTTGTTGGAGGGTGTTGATTGGAACTTCAAACTGAATTTTGGCATGGTGGCCAGAGGTGGCAGATTTCCAACAGACTTACGCTCTGCTCCTTTAAGGGATCCTTTGTTAAATAAAACATGGAAATGTTAGGAAAAGTTTTCTTAAAGGAAAACAGAGGAAAGGGATGTTCACTTCATCGGTAAATAGAGGTCAGAGTAGGCCTAATATTTAGCTTAACAGTTAGCCTACACCCACCCATTTACTGTATAACAGCGCTACCTTATTATCTTTCTGAAATCAAGAAGTATCATGAGCCAACATTTGCTGCAAGCCAGTTTGAGTAGACACCGGTTATACTCCAACTGTTTAATAGTGTTATATTATTTGTTAGTTATTATTTCAAGGTGAATATTTAACATATTCACATGAATAACAATAAGAGCCCTCAATATGTACTCCACAACCAAAGAAACAAAAATATATATCGTACAATAGTTGGAGCTCTCCTGCAATTCCATTAAAATAGGCCAAGTTCTAATTTAGAGACATAGGTCCCTGCTTTTATGGAGTATAGACCTCAGAGAGAAGGGAAGCAGGGAGGGGGGGTAACTCAAGTCCCAACGACAGTGCAGAGATTCAGTTACTGGAAGGGCGTCAGTAGGAACAGTAGATTGCATAGTTCAGTCATTTACATATTTTCCTACTGAGCCTACCATACATGATGTGCAACCCTTTAACCCTTCCCCTCCCACTTACCACACCCTCCTTAGCATAAGGAGCGAGCTGAGAGGTCTATTTTTGCAAATGAGGGGGAGCGAGAGAGAGAGTGAGAGAGAGACGGGAGTGAGACAGATGAAGATCACAAGCTGTCTGTTTGACAAGGCGACACAGATTTGTGAAGAAGAGTGATGTTATGAGCACGCATCTACGTGCTATTGCTTAATATCTTTACAGTATATACACATAGGAACAAACAGAGAGTGAAATTATAGAAGTGTTATTACAATGCAGAAGTGGGGTCAAGTACTGGCCCGAGGCAGGAGGAAGGACATAATAATGATAAGAAGGGAGAGAGAGAGAGGCAGGGAGAGGAGGAGGATGAGAGGCAGAGAGAGAGATGAGGGCCATAAGGACATGAGACACTTTGGAGTTTTGGGAGCTTCTACTGGGGTCTTCTGTTCCTCGCTGACACTGGGCCGACAGATCACCAACGGCCGGACCTGCGATACACTCTCCTGAAAGTGATAGAGGGGGAGAGGGAGAGGGAGAGGGAGAGAGAGAGGGGGGGGGGGGGTGAGAGCCAGTGTTATCCCATTTAGGTGTTATCACAAGTGTAGTATTAGGGTTCTTCTATGGCTGTGTTTTAGGTTTAGATTTCATTGTTTATAAGGTATAGTTGTGGCTGTGTGCTAGGTTTGTTAGAGGCTGTCGGTTTGTGATGTGGTCCTGTTGTCCTGTGTTATTCTGTACTTTTAGTATGGTGCTGTAGTTGTGTGTTAGTATGTACCTCTAGTATGGTGCTGTAGTTGTGTGTTAGTATGTACCTCTAGTATGGTGCTGTAGTTGTGTGTTGGTATGTACCTCTAGTATGGTGCTGTAGTTGTGTGTTGGTATGTACCTCTAGTATGGTGCTGTAGTTGTGTGTTGGTATGTACCTCTAGTATGGTGCTGTAGTTGTGTGTTAGTATGTACCTCTAGTATGGTGCTGTAGTTGTGTGTTGGTATGTACCTCTAGTATGGTGCTGTAGTTGTGTGTTGGTATGTACCTCTAGTATGGTCCTGTTGTGTGCTCGGTGGGGACTGAGCCTGAGATTCCAGCGATGGGATCTGTGACTTCGCCCACCATCGTCCTCACTCTCTGTTGTGTCCTGCCGTGCTATTTGCGGTCGTTTTCGTCTCCGAGAGCTGGTTCGTTGTAATGAACCAGGCTCCTGCAGTCTGGCCCAATCAAAACACAGCAGCAGGGTGAAGAGTGGTACTAATGAAAAGTGAATGCATGTCAATTTCAGAATTAGTCAGTGTATAAGTAAGTAGCATAGGGTGAATTTGTGTGTATGTGTGTGGAGGGGGGGGGGGGCGGGGGGGGGGGGTTGCGTGTTTGTGTGTGTGTGTGTGTGTGTGTGTGTGTGCGTGCGCGTGTTTGTGAGTGTGTCCCAAACCTGCAGTCTGTGTCCTCAATGTCAGCATCTGCATCACTCTCACCCTGAGGGTCTGACAGGACACAATCCTCCTACACAGTATGAGTCATATGAATGAACACACACACACACACACACACACACACACACACACACACACACACACACACACACACACACACACACAAAGACTTATATAAATACAAGATCTGTGTGCACGCAGTGTGAATGTGATTTTTATTTTATTTTAAACTGAATCATTTAGTAGACACCACTTGACAAAACACAGTAATGCTGAGTCCAATGACGCATTGGTTGATCCCACCCTCATGCCATTTGAAAACTTCACTTATGTGTGTTTGTGTGCATCATTCACATTAAACTCACTGTCATTATGCATGATTCACTCTACATCTCTCCACTGTGATAGCTGATGCCATGACATCATCCAGGTGGGTGCTACATATTTGTATGGATTGGATCACCCCCTATTCCTTACAAAGTAAAGTGCTTTGGGCAGTAGAAGCTATATTTCCAATCCATTGTAATAATCAAGATTTTCTTACAAACACATCAAGAAACACATCAAGAAACACACACACACACACACACACACACACACACACACACACACACACACACACACACACACACACACACACCCCTACCTCGGTGCCATATCCCTCTGAGTACCTGGTTATCACCACCCTGTGTTTTCCACAGTGTTCACACTTCAGTGTGTCCTTAGTAGTAGAAAGAGAAGGGCCGGGGGAGGGGGGGGGGCAGATAATTAAGAAAAAGTGCAAGAGGCAGATTGCAAGGGCAGCCAAAGAGAGGGAAAGGGGGGGGGTCAAGAATGAATAGCATGGTAAGTGAGTCAAGTCAATCAATACAGTATGGGTCACTCAGAAATAAACTACATGTTACAGCAGGATTATTCAAACTTGTCATTTAGGGTGGAATCCTAACTTGAGATCCATGCACTTAAGTCAAATCATAGTGCAAATTTCTCTATTGACATCAATGCAAGATTTATGCAAATGAGTTATGCATGTGGATCTGGAGTTAGGATTCCACCCTCAGACAGGGTCATTGATGTGTGTGAGCTCCCCGTAGTAATGGTGATGGACAGCACACTTCTTACCTGTGGCTCTGTGTGTGCTTCAGTGTAGAGTGTGCAAGGACACGTCTCACACAAACACACTATGTCAACCTCACCACAACTTGCTCCCATCTGCTTAGAAGAGAGAGAGAGAGAGAGAGAGAGAGAGAGAGAGAGAGAGAGAGAGAGAGAGAGAGAGAGAGGGAGAGGGAGAGAGAGAGAGAGAGAGAGAGAGAGAGAGAGAGAGAGAGAGAGGGAGAGGGAGAGAGAGAGAGAGAGAGAGAGAGAGAGAGAGGGGGAGAGAGAGAGAGAGAGAGAGAGAGAGAGAGGGAGAGCAGGAAGTGGTAATGATTTATTGGAAGCCATTAGCCCATTACTAATTGGACAGCACAGTAGCAGTGTTACAAAGTATACTGTATAGTGTTGTGTGTTTAGAGTATAGCACGAAATAAAGATTCTCATACAGCAGGCATGACCTTATGTCTCACTTACTAATGTCACACACACACACACACACACACACACACACACACACACACACACACACACACACACACACACACACACACACACACACACACACACACAGTGCTACATTACATTACCTCACAGTCATTGTCCGATGTCTCTCCAGAGGAAAACAGGCCATGAGAGTCAGGTTCCCTCCGCAGCATGCCCTCTCTGGCCTGGGTCACACACTCACATAGACTTGCATGGGTGACAATGATTACAGCAGGGTCATTGAGTCATTATATGTTGCTGGAGCCATTATATAAAAATGATGATGCTGATAGTGATAGTGATGATGATGATGATGATGATGATGATGAAGATGATGATTATGATGGTGGCTTAAACATGATGAACATTCTACCTTCTGCTCCTTCCCTTCATCATCATCATCATCATCATCATCACCATCGATAAGAAATGATACTGACACTGCCAGGAATTACAGTACCTTGTAGTCATAGGCATAGTATTATGATAACAGTACAGTAGTGTGTTGGAAGGTAGTCATGGAAAATGAATTCAAAATGTTTGTTTCTAATATTTGACTTGTCCTACCTGGGAAGTTATATAAACGCAATTAGTAAGAATAACAGGACAATGGGAACTTCTATTACTGTAGTTGTGAAAATGACATACAGTTATCCTATGCCTAAACCACAAGTTCGTGATGGACTGCTGTTTGAGTAGTTCAAAGTGTGTCATCATTGCGTGTCTATTTCATCTTTATACCTGTATAGGCTGTATCACGCGCATCTTAAAACAGCTGGTCTGCACTTGCATTACGTAATGCGAGAGAGCTTTTCGTAGCGCTACGCTGCAACTTTTTTATTCAGCATCACATACATTTACCAGAGGATGGTGTTACCGTAAAACACACATCATATATTGTCATCCCTCTCTCTCTAAAACCTACAACAATGGGTATATTACTATAGTGCAAATTAAATCGTTTTCATTTAATAGTTTTCAGTTTTCATTTACTCAAAATTATGTAACACAAAACAGAACCTACAGAAAGTACTACATGCACATTTCTAAAGTTAAATCGCGGATATACAGTACCTTAACTTGAATGCACCATCTTCCCAAAAATGTCCAATACGAAATACTTTATTAAAAATGACTACGATAATAACAACAGCGATTCTCTTTGACAGGGTATAAAGCCTGAAGCTCGAGGTGCCTCTAAAATATTTGACATTGTAATCCGCTATGATGTCAGCGAGTGACAGCTCGGGATCGGGTTGCGGCGGGAGTGCGCCGGACCATAAATACAATTCCAAAACAAGCAACGGGAACGTGCAAAACGGTGGGTGGAGAGAGAAGACAGACTGTTGGTACAACCAATCTTGCTCTCATTCCGTCACGACTCAATTTGAATTTTGGTGCGTCCGTAGCGCACAGATATTTCATCGGCTAAGCCGGTTATATATATGTTTTATGTGTATGCTTTATGTCATTATAAAGTATAGACTATAAAACATCAAATCACCTGATTTGTGTAGGCCTATAAAATATACGCAATGAAAGCATCTGCATTGAATTGCACAATGCATGAGACATAGCCTAGAATAGCATACGTTATTCAAGTTGTGACAAAAAAATGCATTTATTGTGAAAAAACACACACTACACCGTTATTGCCATAATAAAGTAGTGACTTCAACATTAATCTCTTAGATTTGACCCCGAAGCCACACAAAGCTGTTGATCTCCTCGGAACTAATTAGAAATTATTATACATCATTATTGCCAAGATCTGTAAGATAGCTCTGCAGTCCCGGAGGCTTACAAACAAACACAAACAGTTCTGGCTACAGACTACATATTCGGAGACAGAGCGCCGACCGACCTCCGAGGGGCAGTTTCATCAAAGGAAAGCGGGCGGAAGTTTCCTTTTCCCACGGGGAAAGCTGTGTTCAAAGGTATTAGTGAGAGAACACAGTAGGCTACTGCAGTGTGACTATTTGAAACTATTTTTTATTTTATTCTTCAAATTTTCTAATTAGTTAATGAAAACGTGTTGAAATGTGCATGTATCTGTCCAGTTAAAATGACTTATGGTACATGACAGACAGCCATTATAGTTTCAATTGTGCCACTGTTCATGGAAAAGGGACAATTTCAAAGTAGCCTATTAATTCATGTTTTGTGAATGTGAAGACTGTAACTCTAAACATTGTATTCCCATTTGCCATCAGGCTTACATCCAACAGCTTACATCCAACAATATTGTTGTAGACCAAACAAGATTGCTTCTTACTTCTCACTGTCAATGTCATACATTCATCAGCTAAATCAACTATGTAGGCCTACAGTACAGCCTATCAAGGGTTGCAATGCACAGTGGTGTTTTGTGACATAGTTTAGAGAGGACTAATGGCTATAGGAGGGGTCCTCATTATGCCTGTCAAGCATGCAAGACCACACTGAACACAACCATGTTATTTAGTTTAGTTTATTGGAATCACCATTAGCTGTTGCTCATGGGGTCCACATATAATATAACACATGACACAGTACAGAACAGTTATAGACAAGAATAACATAAAGACAAACTACATTAATTACTATATGCTTGATGGGAAGGCAGTGGAGATTACATATGTAGACATATTAGTGTGTCTCTTTTTCTTCCATTTTGCCCGATATTCTGTTATTGTACAGTATGTCCCCCATAAGTGATTGAGAAAGAGAACAGGTCAGCTGTGCCTATAAGTGATAGCCAACCAAAAATATGTGGTCACTGCAGATAAAGGACAATTCATAACACTCAGACTTCATAGTCTCAGCCTCATAAAGACCATTCAGGTAGTGATTTTATAACACACAGAAGATGTTATATTTACATCATATTATACTGTTGATGCTTTACAAATAGAGAGGTAATGAAGAGGATGGAGAGCGAAGGCTAGAGAACGAGGTCATTATGGATGTTATGGGGGAGAGGGGGAGGGAGGGAGCGGGAGAGGGGGAGGGAGGAAGGGGGGAGATCAACAGAGGCAGATAGAGAGGTTGTGTATACACAAGCAGCAATACAAACAGGAGATGCTGGCTCGATAAGGAAATTAAGGAAAAGGGTGCAACTCAAATAAACTGAGAGTGATATACATACTGCTCAGATAGAAGAGACCACTCACAGAGTCAGAGAGAGAGAGAGAGAGAGTTGCCGTGGAGGCAGGTCAGTACATAAGAACGCTTGGACACAACAGAACCATTCCATGATTCATCAGAACCAGAACTCAGAGGGACGAAACAGAACAGATCCAATTGGTGTAAGTTTTGTCTATTCAAAAGACAGTTTTTGTACAACTTTCCACAGCACAAGTAGGATAACATCATCTTGAATCAAGAAGCAGGATAACATTATCATTTGGATTTGGATTTGGATCAACTGCACCCAAAGACAACCACAGGGTTGTGATAAAAGTAGGAAAGGTGGTTGAAGATCATGGTCCGGTTGTATGGATTTTGATTGCAAACTGTGGTCCTAGAGCGACGAACAGTGTCCAAAGAGAGTTGGATGAAGATTACGTTTTTATAAGAGATCAGAATGTTAACATTGGATCTCTGATTCTCAAAGACCTGCATGGTGAAGGGATGAACATAGGAAGTGCTCATTTGCTGAATTATACCTTCTGGACATATGACTGAAAACAAAACAACAGCTTTCAATTACAAAAACCTTTTTCAATGACAATTTTTTAAGCTCCTTCATGAGAATAAACCAAATCTGTTATTATAGCTGAAAAGGACAACACAGGATTTATTTCACGAAACCAAGCCAAATCTGAAAGACCAATGAAGCAATCCAACCCAAACAATGACATGCCCCTAACCATGGGCTTTGACCAATCTTGGGCCTTATTCTTAAAGCCCGCTCCTCGTCTGCGCCTCAACACCTTCGACTTTTCCGACCTGTGGGACGAGGAGGACCTGGGAATGGACAGTGTTGATGAAGACAGAGGAAATTCAACCAATCATACGACAGGAAGTATCCAGCCCCCTCCAATCCCACCTCCTATGCCCCCCTTGGCCCCTCCCCTGCCCCCTAGCTCTCCTATGGGCAGACCCCAAGGGTGTCGTACCCTGAAGCTCCACTGGAGGGAGCTCCACAGCCTGCCTCCCCTGCCCCGGGTCAGCCGCTTCGGGACGCAGACCATCTGGGCTGGGCTGGAGCCGGTGCACCTGGACACCAACAAGCTGGAGTACCTGTTTGAGACCAAGGACAATGGCCCCATCTGCAGTTTGGTGGAGGGATGGCGGGTAAGTGTGTGGCATGTGGTCTGAATATTCTGAAATGTATCAGGCTCAATCACAATGGTCAGACCACAATGGTTAAGTAGCTATTTGTAAATGTGCAAGAGTGTATTGAGTATGCTATAAGCCCCCCCCCCCCCCCCCCCGCTCTCTCCCCCTCTCTCTCCCTCTCTCAGAAGCAGCCCTTTGTGTCAGTGTTGGGGGTGAAGCGCAGTAACATCATCACCATCACCCTTAGTAGCCTGCCCCCACCCCGCCTTCTCCCTCCTGCTATCTACAGCATGGACAACAGTGTGCTGGATAGAGAGGACATACAGGTAGGTACCTACTTGAGGACTCTTCTGACTTCCACCTTAACCACTAATTGACCATTCATTGACCAAACAGGGACCAATTTGACCGCAACGTCTGTCTGTCTGTCTGTCTGTCTGTCTGTCTGTCTGTTTGCCTGCCTGTCTGTCTGTCTGTCTGTCTGTCTGTCTGTCTGCCTGCCTGCCTGTCTGTCTGTCTGTCTGTCTGTCTGTCTGTCTGTCTGTCTCTCTCTCTTTCTCTCTCTCTCTCTCTCTCCCTCTCTATACAGCGTCTACAGACCCTGGTTCCCAGTGAGGAGGAGCTATGTCTGATCAGGGAGACCCAGGCCCAGTCCCCCCACTTGCCTCTGGCCCCAGCTGAGCTCTGTCTCCTCACTCTGGGGGACATCCCACACTTGAATTCCAGGCTCCAGCTCTGGGCCTTTGCGCTGGACTATGACACATTGGAAAGGGTGAGAGTCAGAAAATAGGAGGTATTTCGGAGGGTGGATGAAAATGTGTCATCATCCTGTGGCATTACTTTTCCCAGCTTGTGCAACTGTAGAGCATTTGGACCAGAGAGGTTATATGTCATGAAAATGAATCATCTGTTGTCTCAATGCTGCTAGTGTTGTTATTTACTTCACAGAAGTTATATCTGCATAATATGCTGCTTATCCATTACTGTCATGTCATTTTTGTGGCCAGGAAATCGCTGAGCCTCTCTTTCACTTGAAGCTTGCCATGGAACAGCTTGCAGCCAGTCAGACCTTCAGATGCATCCTTGCCACAGTGCTAGCGATTGGTAACTTTCTCAATGGATGCAAGGTACTACCTATATGAACACCCCTCTCTCTCCAGTTCTAACATTTCTTCATGGCTAAACTTTCTTTCTCTGTCCCTCTCAAACACACCCTTAGGCCCGGGGTTTTGAGCTGAGTTACTTGGGGAAGCTGTCCCAGGTCAGAGACACACACTCTCGCCAACCAGTGCTGCACCATGTGTGTGTTCTACTGCTGCAGCTCTACCCACAGTCATCTGACCTCTACTCTGACATCACAGCTGTCACCCGAGCCAGCAAGGTATGGATGGATGGATGGATGGTGTGTGTGTGTGTGTGTGTGTGTGTGTGTGTGTGTGTGTGTGTGTGTGTGTGGTACAGTATATGTGTACTTCAGTCTCCTCTCTCCTGTCCTCTCAGTGCATCTGTCTCTCCCCTAGTGCGACTACACCCAGGTTCAGTCCAGCCTCACCCAGCTGGAGGCCATTTGCAAAGCATTATGGGAGCAGTTGCACCTGCTGGAACGGCAGGATAAAAAGAGAACGGGAGGAAGGGGAGAGGGAGGGCTGCAGGAGGGCACCCTCCGCCAGAGGCTGCCTAAATTCCTGAAGGAGTGTGATGAGAGGCTGAAAGTACTGAGAGCTGTCCATCGACGAGTTATCAACAGGTAGTGACTGAATACCTAACATGGAATGGAATGAGGAATGGTATCAAACACGTGTGTCCATCCTCCGATTTCTACCTCCACCAGCCACTGCTATTAGACTATATGATATGCATTAATATAAAAATCAGTATAAACATTTGTATAAAAATCTCTCTATCAGTCTCTCTCTCTCTCACTCTCTCTCTCTCTCTCTCTCTCTCTGCAGGTTCCACTCATTCCTCCTGTTTCTGGGTTACTCTCGCACGATGGTGAGAGAGACCAACGCGGAGGATTTCTGCAAGACGGTCAGTGACTTCTCTCTAGAGTACAGGACCATTCGCCTCTCCATCCTGCAGCAGAGGGAGAGAGAGAGGGGGAGAGAGAAAGGAGGAGATCTCCGCAGCACACCTCCCCCCAACCAGAAACATCACCAGACACCCTCTCAGGTAGAGAGAGAGAAAGAGAGACAGACAGACAGGCAGGCAGACAGGCCGACAGACAGACAGGCAGACAGGCAGACAGACAGACAGACAGACAGACAGACAGACAGACAGGCAGGCAGGCAGGCAGGCAGGCAGGCAGGCAGGCAGACAGACAGGCAGACAAATAGACAGACACACACAGAGACACACACAAAGACAGAGACAGAGACAGAGACAGAGACAGAGACAGAGACAGGAAGAAAGTAGTTTTTACATGTATGTAATGTCACAAGACCATGTATTTAATTGGTGGTAAGTGTCATTTCAACATTTCAACATTGTCATTTCAATTTAGATATAATGTTGCATGTACTTAGCACCTGCTGCTGTGATAACGACCTATATAAATGTCTGCATTTCTCAGGAGAGTTTGGATCAGTACAAACTAGAGGAAGTATTGAGGACACCTGAAACAGCTTTCCGACTGGATCTTACCTTTCCACGGCACCGCAGTAAGAAGAATAATATAAGAGGTACTTTGTCAAGCACAAACAGAGAGATGAACACATACATGCACACACGCACACACGCACACACACAGGCACACACACACACACACACACACACACACACACACACACACACACACACACACACACACACACACACACACACACACACGCACACACACGACCAAAATACCTCTCTGAATGGTTCAGGAAACATTGTACATGCCAACATGTTTTTTAAGTGTGTTGTTTCTTTTCTTTGCTTATTTCAGGTCCACTCTCTCGGAAGCTGAAGTGGTGACACATGAATGTCCACTAGCCAACCAGCCTGTGTCTGCCTGCGAGTCAATGTCTGTCTGTCATAGCAGTTTTTTAGGCATTGTTTACTGTGCTTATGGTTATCATACTGTTATCACTGTTATCTGAAGTCTGTACATGTTGCACCCAAAATATTTGTTGTGCACACAAAATGCTCCCGATACTAACCCCTATTCTCACACAAACACAATCTGGTCCATTATTAGTGAATAATAGACCAGCAGTTCAGTCAGTGTATAAAAGGAACACTCTAAAGTCATTCTCTCAAATCATACCTGATCTCTTGTAAGGATGTACCAGACGTGCAATTAAACATACATTTTTCTATCAATACCTCATCATTCTGTGTGTGCACGCCATTGTTTAAATGGTGTGTGTGTGTGTGTGTGTGTGTGTGTGTGTGTGTGCGCGCGTGTGTGCGTGCGTGCGTCGGACGTACTATTTTATTATATGCTTTTCAGGGGAAGAATGTTCAGTCGCCTGTCCTGAGGCGGGGCATGGCGTAAAGAGCGTCGTGTCCACCAATACCCGAAGAGAACACCGCTACCTTCTGTTGACTAGATCCAATAAGAGATCAGTATTCCGCATAAGGGCTGACAATCTGTAATGTGTACAGCTCGACGCCATTTCGTGGTAACTGGTTCAAGGTGCACTATCAGCCAACTAAATCGGAAACGGATCAAAAGACATTCAAGTAAAACTACGTCGAATTTTACTCATTTTTAGTATTAAGCTCCTGGTGAGTATTTTGAATCGAGAGCATTTTTCTATTTTTTTTTTTATTTTTTTCTGACTTTGAACTATCTTTGGGACTTTTTGTTTTTATTTTTAATGCGTTTTTCTGGCTGGTATACTGAATCTGTGTTGACTTTAGTGGCGTACATTTTGTGATGCATCGGGTGGCAAGCAGGCTGCGGTGTGTTGTGTTGCTCTCCACAGCGATATTTTTGCTTTATTTTTCGAAATAAGACTTTTCAACCTACATTTTTTCACGGGTACCATAAGGGCAGATTGCTTGTTTGTTTGTGGTCATATTTTTAAGGAAAGAAATGTCGAAGATTGGTTCCAATCCAATCTATGCTGGACAAATGATTTATTAGGTCGTCTTTTTTCCTATCTGGAATTACGTTTTTAAAAGGCTTTTTATTCTCAACCTTTGTTTTATGCACAGCTGTATAGCTTGAATTGCAGTAGTTAAAGTTGACTGTTAAAGATGTTTTTCGAGTTTTCTTTTTGGCTTGGTTATTTTCGAGGTTCGCAGTGCGTTCTGCATTAAATGCTTGAGAGCATGACGTAATTTTTGAGGCAAGATTTTTTTCTTATGAAGAGTGAAAGTGCGTTTTCTGTGGAACATAAACAACATTCTGTTTGTGTAAAGACAGTCATGAGATTGGGGAACTGTAGTCGGCGGTGCGACATTCATTTCATTGTATTTTTTGGTGATATTGATAAACATTAAAATATTCTGCAGATTGCTGAATACATACATCCATAACCTGTTTTTATTGAACAATATTCAAGTGCATAGCCTACCTGGTCAAGTCGTTCAGAGTGTTACCTCTATAAGGCCTAGAGCTAATTGCACAAAGCCTCTTAGCCTAAATCATTCTCTGCTGCTAAGTGGTGATTTGCCTTTATTTAAAGAAATGCACTGCTCTTTTAGATTACGTTTAGTAGCTAGATACATGTACATACTAACAATGAATTGCGATCACCTTTGATATGTAGGCATTTTGGCCTTATTAGAATGGCCTCATTCCCTCATCACATTTCCATGATCATTGGGTATAAACAGACAGGGCCCAATTTCTTGAAAGCCTCAAAGCACAATTGGTGCTTTTCCATCTGAACTGGTTGCCACTCAGTTGTGTTTCCATCACCCAGGGTGGTTTTGAAAACTTGGGGCAAGCAGGGAGGAGTAAACTGCGAAGTCCCCAAATATCCGCATGGCCCCAAGTCAGGGTAGGTCCACCGAGACCTAGGCCCATCCTCAGAGATGGAAACACAAACATCTTGGACTTAAGGTCACGGTGGAAATGTGCCATAAGATCATCTATCAGTCGACAATTGTAGGCGATGGATGAAAGATGAACTTGGTAGTACGAAAGTTTTGTGAAATTCAACCCTGGTTGGCTTCCAATTTGAGTCCTGTTGAATCAGAGGTCTTGAAGGAAAGGAATATATTACCTACAGTCTTTTATCCACAGTTTGGAGAGTGATGCACTTCAACATCACACTTGAGACTAAACTGCTGATGAAGTGAATAAGGGGATGTATCCATCTTTGACACATGGGGTCTGCTGATAGGAATCATACCATACTTGTTTGCTTTTGATCTGTGTTGAAATAACATGGAACAACCCGTAGTATACAATCTAGACATGAGGACTATCAGCCTATTATACGCTTATGGACACACTAACTAAATCTGAGTGATTTGTTGAAATATGAACAAACTAACTAAGAATGATTTGACTTGTTTGAATGTTCTCCAGCAGTAGGCTACATTATGAGCAATATAGGAAGAGGAACCCTTCAGAGGTTCATAGGGACACTAACATAATCACAATGATCAGCTAAAACGTCCAACATCCTCTAATCAGAATTGTTAGTTTTGATAAAGTCAATCGATACACCTGTTGCCTTTATCCCAGCATCAAACCGTATGGAAGTGCATGACCAGGGGTGTGTTCAGTCAGACGCAACGTTTAGATTGTGGCAGATAGAAATGTATAGTGCAAAACATGGCTGAATGTCAACTCTATGGGGCTTTACACACTACAGGGCCAATCAAAACCATGCTGTGCTGGCTCAAATATTTTCCTTTGATCCTTGATGTGATCCTTTCCAGGACTGTGACAGCAACTATGGTGTATGTGTAACTAGGCCAGCTTGGTTCGTCTCTCCCTCGCCTCCTCCTCAAAACACACTGGAGGTCTGAGGTTCCTCCCCTCTGACCCTATCCTCCAATGCATGGAGGCGAGAGGACGAGTATTTTATAAAAAATACTTTTTAGATTCAGCCTATGACTCTCCACCATTAGGCCATCTGAACATCTGTTCAGTGTTGCCTCCATCTGAACACTAATGTTGTGTCCTCCTGAACATTCGCCAGGTCAAAGCCCTTAGTTAATTCTGATTTATTTGATTAATTTTTGTAGTTTGGTAGTCCCACATAGAGGTGAAGTTTGATCAGAAAGTTTTACTTTTATGCTGGCTCATCACATTTTAAAGGCCTTATTTTTCTAATCTAACTTTTTTGTTTTCCCCCTCTATAGTTTTTGAAGCAGATTTTTTGAGCAGCGACAAATCGTAAGTTGGTCTCCATGTTTTTTTTCCACCTCCACTTTTGCATCATTTTTTAAAGATCCAGTGTAGATTTTGTACTTTTTTGCCTTTGTGAAGTAGCCTGTTTTTCCCCTCTGACTTTATCTAAAGCATACACAATAGTTTTCTCCCTTTGTGTTGTGATAGATCACAAGGCCTACTCTTAATTTTCGTAGTTAAGATTAGTTTGCATCCTAAATGAGCCCCCTCGTTCCCAGTTTTTGTGATTGAAAAGTCAGTGCTACTTATGGAAAGCAATTAGCTAATACTAAGGCCTTAGCTAAATTGCATACCAAGCCTTCAATTTTTGCATTGAAGAAGGGATAGCTGGCTTCATTTTGTCTCGTTGATGAGCTATAAATGTGATTACATTGATGCTACCTCTCCTCCTCTTGACACACGCACACACACCATCCCTCCATACCTTGCTGGCTGAGGTGACAGCCATGATGTCAGAGTAGAGGTCAGACAACTTCCTGTCGAATAATGGAGTAAAGGTTACCATGTTGAAAGGGAAGATGATGGTTATTTGCTAGCACTTAATGGTTATTCAGTGCATCACCCCAGTGCTACACCTACTGGGTCTGGAGCTGTTTGCACATGTGACTCACAATGCACTGTCTATAGATAATAACATGGGATAGTCCTCATGTCTAGATTGTGCATTATGGGTTATCAGCCTATTATTAGTTTATGGACACACTAACTAAATCAGAAGGATTTGTTGAAATATGAACTAACAAAGAATGATTTGACTTGTTTGAATGTTCTCCAGCAGTAGGCTACATAATGGGCAATATAGGAAGAGGAACCCTTCAATGGTTTATAGGGACACTAACATAATCACAATGATCAGTTAAAACTTCAAACATCCTCAGGGCCCAGTATTGATCCAGATTCTTTGTGGCTATCCAGGATCAGATCACCTGGCTGGTTTTGAGTAGTATAGGGGAAATCAGCCAGATCAGTCTGATCCTGGATAGCAAAAAAGAATTCTGATTATTCTGATCCAGATTACACGTTTTGAAATACTGGGCCATGGATCTGTTTGCACAAGTGACTCGCAATCGTCTGTCTATAGATCTAACCCATGAGTGCTACACTGGCAGCATCCTTCACAGTTGAAGCACGAACACTGAAACACACACCACACCTATACACCAATGAAAGCCTTGAATGACCCCTTAAATATGATGTACCTAGTCTAGTGTGCCATCAACATATCTCTCTTGGACCTTGTCCTTGTGATAATCCTCTTCTAATGATGATACATTAGGATACACATATATTAGGCAAAATGTAGAAGAACTAACATCAGAAGTACTCACAGTTGTTAGTGTGGGGGTTATTGCATGTTTAACCTGCAATATTAATACAGGATAAGCCCATTCTGTCAAGCACCTAATAAGGCTAACAATGAAATATATGCACTGTGGCTCACTTGTCAAAATAACTCCAAATAATATATTCTCTCTATTTGGAAAGAGTTATGACTTTATTTTCCAGGGAAAACACAGTGAGACCAAGGTCTCTTTTGCGGGTGTGCCCTGTCTACATAAACATTTTTTTTTTTTTAATTTTGTTTTTACACATTGAATATCAGCATAGTAAAATACAAAATACACACAATAATTAATCAGAACAAGAGCAAGAACAACAACTTATGCAGTGAGGACAGGGACAGGGAAATCAAAAGTCTCCTATGTGGGTTTTGTTGTCCTCCATTTTAAGGGAGGAGTCTCTCCTACAATGAGTCTGTTCAGGAGGTTGGACAGTCACAGAACCTTCAGATAGAAATGTCCTGTGTAGAACAGGTATGAGTGTCTGTCATGTCGACAGTGGTGTCATGTCAGTTCTATAAATTACATTTCTATCTGCAACATTCAAGATTTAACCTTCACTGGATACAACACTCCAGCCCAGTCCCAGCTGCGCTCATCGTCTCTAACCTGATTGGTCACATGAACCGTCTGTCTTTTAGCCTGGGTTGTGGAGTTTAGAAGGGTGAAAGCTACCTTAAACGATTCGGATAGAAATGTAATTTGAATAATAATAATAATATAATAATAGATTATTTTCCATGTCAAAGAAAGATATCTTCTGACCAAACCATTCTATAATTATTCTTATTCTGTGACCCGAATAAGCTCCTGATGTTGCTGGCAGCCATCCAGGAACCAGTGATCCGCCCTGCCAAATTACTTACTGAAGAGTGCATTAAGCTTTGGTGAGACAGTCGACATCAGATCCTGTGATTCTAAATTATAGTGTGGCTATCGTAGAGAGTCAGATGTATTAGGTAACAAGTGGCTGTGTTACAGAATGTTCAGATAGAAATATGCTGTGTAGAATAAACAAGGGTGAGTGTCTGTCATGTCAGCTCTATAGATGATATTTCTATCTGCAAAGTTCTGAATGTTTCACCTCACAGAATGCACCCCTGGTGTAGGCTACAGCCTCCTGCCAGGGTCATGTGACCTGTGGATAGAAAGGTCTAGTTGTATAATGCCAGATGTGGATGTGGGCGAAGACGCTCTCTGCTTTTGGCTGGATTTACTACAGCAACACGTTTCAACATGTTCTGCCCGATGCCAAGCTATTTGTCTTTTGATTCTAACACATTCACCATGGAAAGACATATACAAATGCAGTGTGCCAGGCCACTGAAATAAATCCACTTCAAATAATGAAACTAGTTCACAGAAATGCATGCAAAGCCTCATAACAAAAAGGTAGCCATTATACTTTTTCTGATTATAAAATATTTGCAAAGAAAAGTTCCTGACCCTATCCTCACCCTTCAATTCAAGTGAAGCAATAGGAAGCATTTAATACATAAACACAGTGTAAAGAAAGGTAATAATAATACAAAAGGGACACAGGGCTTTGAGATCCCTGACGATGCACTCTAGTCTGGTCAAGCAGACCGACTGAACATTTCATTGTGAAGTGAAACAGAATGTGAGCTTGCGATATTGGGCTGGTTTTACGAGGCTATACATACTCTGGACAGGTGTCATCATACAGTACACAGTCTTTTAGAACTCATCAAGTACAGGCTAGAGTCCAGTTACAGTATGCAACCAAAGACAATAGCCTGACCAGTCACACAACCTCATACATCATAACATACTAATTAGTTTGTGTACCAAGACTTCTATCCACAAATGTTGGTTTTGTGTCTACTCTTGCAAGCTATGCTCCTCATATCAGTTGTAGGTGGTATTGTTTGTGCAGCTGTAGATCTTAGGAGCTTTTGTTTTTTATTGACCCATGCAATGAATCTACACCTTTTGATTCTGTCATTCTGAAATGTCTTGTATTGTATAACATGATAATGATATTCATCATCCTACAGGAGATCCTCCCTCTCTCTTTTTACCTCCACACAAGCCTACATTTTTCAGTGAGGTACTTTTCCCCTCAAGTACCTCTTGGGGGCAGCACTGACTCAAAGGAAGCACTGACATTTTGAAGATTTCGTTCTCGATATTATTAACCATAGACACTGCAACTCCCAGAATGCACCGCTGAGCTCAGGCTCAGGGGGACCAATAACGACAATAACTCTTCTCTCCAACAGAATCAGACAGGCAGGCAGACCTCGACCGTCCAGAGTACAGACAATATGGAGTGAGTGTGCCCCCCCCAAATATGCTCTCCTCAAATAGAGACCCCTATAAACCTTGAAATTAGTTTGAAAGCTGTGATGTGTGTGTGTGAGTGTGAGAGAGAGAGAGAGAGAGAGAGAGAAAGAACTACACACGACTAAACCCACTCCAAAAGGCAAGACTATAGGCATACAAAATCAACAAAGTAAGAGTGGAAACGCCTTTATTAGGGGCTGATGAACCACAATGGTAAATAACCATCACATCCGCAGCATCATAACCCAAGATAAGCATACAGTGCATTGTTGTATACCTCAGGTAGGCCTACTGTGTGTGCTAAAATGAATATGTGAATGTGTGTAGACATCGCCCCAACTCATAATAAACTCCACCCTACTCTGATAAATCTGTTTTGCTTTCCCTCAATCTCTTAAATCCCTTATATCAAGGTGAACGCCCAGATAGATGAATGTTATGTGAGCTTAGTTCCCAGGGGATTTAGCAGTAGATAAAGCATGTTCCATTGTACTTCTCCATCTGGATCGGAGATTGAGCTGTCCCTGTCCCTGTCCCCTGTCCTCATGTGCTGCTCCAAGGTCACAGTAGAGACAACACTGTATCACCTCTCCACTTGTAGACAAGCATGCTAGGTCATACAGTATTTGACAGTTTTCATATTTACCAGCACACTCTCTTGATTTGTAAGGCATCCTCAAGCAGGTAGAGAGGTTTAGACACACACTCAGCATATTTCTCTCTCTCCCTGTCTTCCCTTTCTTCCCCCCATCCTCTTCCTCTCCCCTTCTCTCTTTCCTCTCTCCCCTACACCCTATCTACACTCCCCCTCTCTCCTACCCCAGCCGGTCTCCCACCACGAGCAGCCTGATGGCCAGCAACGTGACCAATAAGACTGACCTTCGCTCCCTTAACTCCCGGGTCTTTATCGGCAACCTCAACACCCTGCTGGTCACCAAGGCCGACGTGGAGGCCATCTTCAGCAAGTACGGCAAGATCGTGGGCTGCTCCGTCCACAAGGGCTTCGCCTTCGTCCAGTTCGCCAATGAGAGGAACGCCCGGACAGCCGTTGGAGGGGAGGATGGGAGGATGATCGTGGGTCAGGTGTTAGGTGAGGACCCTATACTTGATTATGGAGAGGAGGACTCATCCTCTGTGTTATATTTATTCCTCTCCTGTCACCCTTTCCTGCTCTCATTATATTTAAGAAATGTAGTCTGTGTGAGGACAGGTGTTAATTTAAATCTTACACCCCCCCCCCCCCCCCTTTGCCTTCCCTGGCTCGCTCTCTCTCTCTCTCTCTCTCTCTTTCTCTCTCTCGCTCTCTTAGATATTAACCTAGCAGGTGAACCGAAGCCTCACAGATCGAAGACCGTGAAGCGCTCTGCAGGGGACATGTACAGGTGACTGAGCCCTGACTTATTTGGACTGTGAATGTGAATAAGAAGGAGTCTTTGCTTACCTCTCCTCACCTATCTCTTTCTCTCCTCAGTTCCTCGTTTGATCTGGACTATGATTTCCAGAGGGATTATTATGACAGGTAGGCGAGGCTTCTCTTTGACAGTTTGTTATACTGTGCTTATAGGTTCAAGCTTAGTTAGATTTAGCTCAGTTGGGTGTTTGGGTATGTCTTTTTACATATGTTATTATTAACAGTCATGTCTTAGTTTTCCTACATATCATAATGCAACACGTTACGTATGTGTGTGTATTGCTTTTTCAGGATGTACTCATACCAGTCCCGTGTGCCCCCTCCCCCGCCCCCCCTGTCTCGGGCGGTGATCCCCTCCAAGCGCCCGAGAGTCAGTGTGAGTGGTGGGGGCAGCAGACGCACAAAGACCAGCTTCTCCTCCTCCTCCAAGAGCAGCCAGAGGAACTCGCGTGCCAGTCAGTGGCCCGCACACACATTCTAAACACACACACACACACACACACACACACACACACACACACACGCCAGATTCCTTACTCAAATTAAATCAACTTACTGAGACCTGTGTGCTTATGCCACATTTATGCATATATAAATCCATATTCACAGTAAAGCAATATACATGTATTTCTATGTGGCATCCCACTCCTATTGTCTGTCGGTGCCGCTGACTCTCCCCTCTCCCACCCCAGTGAAGGCAGATGACCTGACTCTCCCCTCTCCCACCCCAGTGAAGGCAGACGACCTGCAGACCATTAAGAAGGAGCTGACCCAGATCAAACACAAGGTGGACTACCTACTGGAGAGCCTGGACCGCATGGAGAAGGACCACAGTAAGAAGTCAGGTAGGGTGCAGAGAAAAGGTGTGTACTTTGAGGTTAGGTAAGGTGGAGAGAGAAAGTGTGTGTACTTTGAGGTCGGGTAGGGTGTTGAGAAACCACATAACAATGTCTAGGGGGTAGATTCTTCATGATTTAGTCTTTTCATAGTCATAGAGCATCAGTGCTTAATGTATTTTGAGCAATATTCCGCCTCTCTCTCTCCCTCCCTCCCTCTCTCTCTTTCCAGACATGAAGAGTTCCAAGCCGGAGCCTGGGGAGGTGTCTCCCCTCCACTGCAGCGGGAAGAAGGAGGACAGTCTGAAAAGAGAGAGAGAGAGGGAGAGTCAGGAGCTCAATGACTCTGAGGAGGAGGGAGAAGACCTGATGGAGGAGGAGGAGGTGAGGGGGGAGAGGGGGATAGTGTACAGAGTCATTGATAACAAGAGAGGGAAGAGAGGGGGAGAATGGAGAGAAGAGCAGAGGAAGGAAAGATGGTCAATTAAAACATTAAAAGCGGTGGAGGAGGAAGGAGAGAAGACGTGGAGAGGAGAGGGTTGGTTAATGAAGCGAATGGTGAAGTGGAAAGAGGGAGGAGGAAAGACGTGTACGGTAGCATGAGAGAAACAAAGGGGAGGCTGGTGGAAGTAGGAATCGAGGATGGACTCGTTGTAATGCATGGAATGGAATGAGGAATGGTATCAAAGAAACAATGCCACCATGCCATTCCAAGCATTACAATGAGCCCATCCTCCGATGTCTACCTCCAGCAGCCTCCACTGGACCATACATAGGACAATCAGCTCATGAGTTTAACACAAATTATGGTCAGTTTCTGTATTTATACTTCATTGTATCTTTGTCGGCAGGTGAAAAGTCGAGGACGGGAGGATGATGATGAAGAGGAGGAGGGAGAACAAGAGGAAGGAGAGGACGATGGAGATAGCGCCAATGGAGATGACTCTTAAACACAGCCTGTTTGACCACACACACACACACACACACACACACACACACACACACACACACATACACAAATGATTGTGTAGAACTGTACATCCAAACATACAGTACATACATGCATATGGACAGTTGTT